>NC_081435.1:53680521-53908785 GCF_949786415.1 Peromyscus eremicus | reverse complement strand
ACTTCATATAGATTACTGAACTGACAATGTAGAAAGCAACTAGTATGTGTAAAGCTGAGATAAAGATCAAGGGCGAGAGTCTTTTTCCATCCTTGGGCTCTAGGGCCCTCCAAGGATATCATCTAAGTCTTGGAAAGGGTGTGACTGTGGTTCAGTAGGGAATGGAAAAGTTCTTAAGATGGTCTTCCAATGAAACCTTCTAGAATTCCTCTCTCTGGGGTGCTATAAAAAGTTATCTATTAGGAAGTACCATGCATTGAAAACCACTGACAGCTACCCTCACATTACTGTGAAAGCTACTCATAGGGTTACTGGCTTTCTGCCAGCAGCATTCCTCTTCAAAGCCTGCTGAGATATACCAGGGATGCATTCATGAGGTGCATCACGAGTGGCCTTCCATTGTGAAGCTGCTCCAAAGGACACTTGGGAAAACTCACAGATGTTGGGCCTTACAGGTCACACTTTGCTGTGGAAGTCTGGATGACAGAGGGAGCCAGATGTAGCTGTTTATTGCTGCTGGGGTATGGAATCTGAACAAGAAGGAACACCGGAGCAGGGAAGAAGAATGCTTCTTGCAATCTGGTAGAAAAGATGTCTTAACTTTTGAGGGTTTAAACCAGTCAAAATGAGAACAATAGCACATAGCTACAAGTATGGGGTAATAAAAATTGCTTGTACTAGGGAAGTGTTAAATGTAAGGTCTGTATGAGTGAATGTATAATCTGATTTGAGTGGGCACCTTGGGACTTACTGTGACTTTTTGAGGGTGGGAGGAGCCTTTTGAAATTCTGTATTTTGGGCCTGTGAGATGGGTCAGTGGGTAAAGGCAACCGCTGCAGCCTGATGATTGGCGTTTGTTGAGTTTGATCATTGGGAGTCACGTGGTGGAGGGAAAGAGCCAACTCCCACAAGTTGTATCCTGACCTTCTCATGTTGTGACATGTGTACACCTGCACACATTATGGTGGTTTGAATAAAAATGGCCCCCATAGTCTCATAGGGAGTGACACTCTTAGGAGGCGTGGCCTGGTTGGAGCGGGTATGGCTTTCTTGGAGGAAGTGTGTCACTAGAGGGTTGGCTTTGAGGTCTCAAAAGCTGAAGCTTGGCCAGTGTGGCACTGTCACTTCCTGCTGCCTGTAAACCAAGATGTAGAACTCTCAGCTCCCTCTCCAGCACCATGTCTGCCTGCATGCCGCCATGCTGCCCACCATGATGATAATGGACTACATCTCTGAACTGTAAGCCAGTCCCAATTAAATGTTTTCCTTCATAAGAGTTGCAGTGGTCCTGATGTCTTTTCACAGCAATAAAATCCTAAGGAAAATACACCTCTACATACAATAAATAAGTGCAAGAAGGTTTTGTGTGGAATTTTTTAAAAGTTTATATTTTACATACAAATAAAATTAATTTGAGGAAGGTCATTTATTTTAGTTTTCTTTGTGATGGAATGCATGGTTAATATTTAAATCTACAGTTCCATTGTGATCAGAAGGAATCTTGGAATAAAAGCCCACATAAACTATTAAAAAATTAGCAAAGACAATCATTAGGGTGGAAGTTAGAATAGAGATTGCCCTATGTCACAAAGTCCTCATCTGTGTCTGTCTGTCTGTCTGTCTGTCTCTCTCTTTCTCTCCCTCTCTCTCTCTGTTTTATGCACATGAACATGTGTGAGGTATGCATATAGCAATTTCCATTACTCTTTTAGCCTTTTGGCTTGAGATAGAGTTTCTCCCTGAACTTGAAGCCCCAGGTTTCAGCTAGCCACAAGACTAGTAATCAACGCCTCCTTGCTTCCTCCTCCCACACACAGGGTTTCTCTGTGTAGCTTTGGTGCCTATCCTGGATCTCACTCTGTAGACCAGGCTGGCCTTGAACTTATAGAGATCCACCTGGCTCTGCCTCCCAAGTGCTAGGATTAAAGGCGTGTGCCACCACCACCTGGGTGCCAGCTTGCTTTTTATGTAGGTTCTGGCACAGCAAGTGCCATTACCCAAGTCCCACGTCATGCGGATTTCAACACAGAAAAAAAACACAAGGAACTTGATAGAATGGAAATGCTGACATTTTAATTGACAGGGTGGTTCTGATGTATCCATGTGGGACAATGATTAGACTGTACATTGAACTCAACATGAATTGAAGTTAGCTGTATATACGTCATACTGGAAGTGAAGAGAGGTTAACCCTTGCATTAGGCCTTGAGTTTGATTCCCAGCATTAGAATTAATCTTGCTTACTCTTGGCTCTTTGATGTTTCATACAAAATCTAAAAATCAATGTATTCGATTCCAACAAAAATTGTATTACGGATTAATAAAGTCCATAACAAACTGTGCAGAAGAACTTGAAAGCTCCCTGCCACTTGGGCAAGACAAGGCACTCGGTTCATTTCCAGGGTGCTTTTGTCATCGTTAGTGTATCAGAATTTCCTATTTTCCTTGCAGAGTTCTTTTCTCCAATGCATCACCAGCCATCTACTTGACATTTTAGTGCCATTAACGTGGCGTCTTTACTGCCGCCTTCTAGTTTGCTACCTCTTTATAAAACATACAAGTTTACACCTCACAATGCTGTAAACTTGCTTTTAATGCTAGTTTATTCTGGGTTCATTTTGACTTTGTCTTCTAATCTTAGTTGATGAATGTGTTTTGCTTTTTGGCACTCTCCGCATCTTTTACTAGTTTTTTTCTTGCTGAAGTCAGTAGCCAAGACTTGTGGAGAAGTGCTGAGTAGAAGTGTCAAAAGAAGCCAGAAGCCAGATCCATCCTAGATCTGAGTCACGTCTTGGAAGAAAGCTGCACCTAAGGGCCTGCCGGCCGAAGCCGACTTGTTCCATGCAGACATGTGTGTGTCAGGCTGCTGAGTCACTCTGAGGTGGTTCTTTCCTGTAACCCATCTATCATCTCCAAGGATAATCAGACAAGAGCAAGGCTGGGCCTCGCTTTCTGAAACATTTTATCACTCATCAGCGATGACTCCTACCAAACACATTCCAGTGCCAGAGACGACTGTGTGATTTTTCTTCTTTACTCTATGGCTTTGACAGGTATGTTCATTGTTTGCAGGGTTGTGACAACTCTCTGATCAGAAACACCCCTAAGATGGTCTTAACGTTCTTCTTTCTATTTGTTGCTGGGCTTAGTGTTGCTAGTGTGTTGTCTAGAGATTTCACACTGATATTCCTGCTTCTGATTAGATCCCTTCTCATAATTGCATCTTTACTCGTCTTCGTTACTACTGTGCACAGAAGGCCTTGGGAAGTATTTCATCTTGCTTCTTGGAGTTTCTGTTCAGTGGGAACTGATGAGTTCTGTCCACATTGGGTAGAATTTGTCAGTTAGCTCTCTCAGTTTTTCCTGGAGGTTCACATTTAGAATGCAATACTCCTTTTTTCCTTACAGATTTCTTTCCATGTTCATGATTTCTGTTGCTTCTGATTTGTATCTCCTATCAGAAGTCCGCTATGTCTTCTCATTTTTTTTTTTAAGGACGAAAACTTCTAGGGCTAGAGGTGTGGCTTAGTTGTAGCGTACTGGGCAAACAACACATGGGAGGCCCTGGGTTTTAGTCCCATCATTGCCTGGACCCCAATCCTACCCCCAAGAAATATATTTTATTTCATAATATTAGAAGTCTTCCTTATTCCTTCTTTACCCTGTAGCAACATTTTCTGGGTCTGCCAGGTATTTCCTGTGGGCTCTTCTGTTAAGCTTTCCGGTTCTTATGAAAGCTTACCTTACATGCTTCTGTTGCTGCCTCAGCCCTGAGGGTAGGGTTGTATAGCAATCTGGATGGTTCTGAACTTCTGTTACAAAGTATGGGCTTCTTCATTCAAAAAGAGATCTGTGAGACTGCTGATGTGCCTCGGTTGGTAGAGTGCTTGCTGAGCATGTGGAACACTTTGGATTTGACCCCCAATTACTGCATGAACAAGAAATCCCAGCACCCTAGAAGTGGAGGCAGGAGGATTAGAAGTTAAGGTCACCCTTAGCTATACAGTGAACTCAAGGTGATCCCAGACTACTTGAGTTGGGGGAGGAGTAGTGGTCCGTGCGGGGTGCTGTGGCCTCTTCCGTGTTGGGCATACAGCTACTGCACTTTCTTCATTCTTAGTGGAGAGTGTTAAATCTCTAGGTATTTGTGGTAATTTGAATAAAAATGGCTCCCATAGAGAGTGACACTATTAGGAGGTATGGTCTTGTTGGAATAGGTGTGGCTTTGTTAGAGGAAATGTGTCACTAGGGGGTGGGCTTTGAGGTCTCAGAAGCTCAAGCCAGGCCCAGTGGCTCACTTGAGCTTCCTGCTGCCTGCTAATCCAGATGTAGAACTCTCAGCCACCTCTCCAGCACCATGTCTGCCTGCATGCCACCATGCTCCCAGCCATGAGGATAATGGACTAAAACTCTAAACTGTAAGCCGCTTCAGTGAAATGTTTTCCTTCATAAGAGTTGCCGTGGTCATGGTGTTTCATCACAGCAATAAAACCCTAACTATGAGTACTGTAGACCTAATATCAGCCTGCCTCCAGCTCAGTACTTGTTCTGAGGAGCTTAGTTCTAGTTACATTCTGAAGTATGATTGACTGTATTTCCTGAGTACAGGGAAGCCCACTGTCCTTTTACAAGTTGTTTTTAACCACTGAATTTTTCACTATAACCCAGCTGTGGGAGGTCCATCTTCTTGGTTTCAGGTGTGCTCCTGGTAATGTGTTCCCTCCCCAGACAGTGTGCTCCTGGTAATGTGTTCCCTCCCCGGACACTCAAGTGTGCTCCTGGTAATGTGTTCCCTCCCCGGACACTCAAGTATGCTCCTGGTAATGTGTTCCCTCCACGGACAGTGTGCTCCTGGTAATGTGTTCCCTCCCCGGACAGTGTGCTCCTGGTAATGTGTTCCCGCCACGGACAGTGTGCTCCTGGTAATGTGTTCCCTCCCCAGACACTCGTGTGCTCCTGGTAATGAGTTCCCTCCCCGGACAGTGTGCTCCTGGTAATGTGTTCCCTCCCCGGACACTCAAGTATGCTCCTGGTAATGTGTTCCCTCCCCAGACTCTCAAGTGTGCTCCTGGTAATGTGTTCCCTCCATGGACAGTGTGCTCCTGGTAATGTGTTCCCTCCCCAGACAGTGTGCTCCTGGTAATGTGTTCCCTCCCCAGACACTCAAGTGTGTTCCTGGTAATGTGTTCCCTCCCCAGACAGTGTGCTCCTGGTAATGTGTTCCCTCCCCGGACAGTGTGCTCCTGGTAATGTGTTCCCTCCCCAGACAGTGTGCTCCTGGTAATGTGTTCCCTCCCCAGACAGTGTGCTCCTGGTAATGTGTTCCCTCCCCAGATACTCGTGTGCTCCTGGTAATGAGTTCCCTCCCCGGACAGTGTGCTCCTGGTAATGTGTTCCCGCCACGGACAGTGTGCTCCTGGTAATGTGTTCCCTCCCCAGATACTCGTGTGCTCCTGGTAATGAGTTCCCTCCCCGGACAGTGTGCTCCTGGTAATGTGTTCCCTCCCCAGACACTCAAGTGTGCTCCTGGTAATGTGTTCCCTCCCCGGACAGTGTGCTCCTGGTAATGAGTTCCCTCCCCGGACAGTGTACTCCTGGTAATGTGTTCTTTCTTCTGGACACAACATTCACATTTGCTTACATTCCCTGTGGTTTGGAAATGGAAGGACAGATATTGTTCAGGGGCATTCTCTGTTTTTATTGACATTATGTGACTGCTCTGAAAACTTTCTGTTGCTTAATTGGACTCCAAAATGAAATGAGGAGTCTCTCTTATCTAAAATAAAACATCAAAGTTGGACCAAACGCTTCAGTTTCCATGAAATTTAGATTTCTTGTGTCATTTGAGATGCAGAATATTATTTCAAATTTTAAGTGAAATTACTGGAAAGACAGTAGTGAGGAACCAAATCTCTATTTTTATATCAACCATTCAACAAATATAACCCAGTAAATAAAGTTTATGTTTTTCAATCTCAGAGTTTTATTGCTATATTTTTGAAGATTATGTGAATTAGGTTAGAAATATTAATTGAAACACAAGTGTACAATTAAAAAGTTTAAATTAGAGCTAGGTGTGGTGGTACACACCTATAATCCCAGCATGTGGGAGGCAGAGAAAGGAGAATCAGGAGTTCAAGGTCAGCCTCAGCTACATAGCAAATACAAGGCTCCATGGTACAGTCTCACAAATGCAAAACAAAAATCAAAATAGAACAGTCTCTTTCTTTTTTTCCCCATTCTTTGAGACAGAGTCTCACTATGTAGAGGCTAGTATGGAAGTCACAGAGTCACAACACTCTGCTTTCCAAGTGTTGGCATCAAAGGTGTACCACCATGTCTGCTAAGACAGCCTATTCTTACTGAATGTTTTTTCTTTGAACAATTTTTTAAAGAACGTGCAGTCTCATGTATGTGTCGTAAACTGTGTGACCTGAAGAATGAGGATGTGGTGCTGGGTGAGGAGGGACTCCAGCTGCCAGTCATCTTCCATGTTTGTTTGTAATTTTCCATACACATGGATTTAAAAGACCCAAGAAGCTGTTCTATCGGGACTTCAGAAAGTAGGATCTCCCGCCACCACTGGAGAAGCTAGATTTTGAGGTGTCTGAGAGCGAGTCTCTGCAAATTCTAAAGGATTTGACTCTTTATTCATCTTCCAGCTGTTTCCTGAACTTCTGTGACATGTCAAACTCCACACATGGTGTTGGCAGTTTACAAGCGTTAACCCGCCACAGCTGGTAAATAACCCACAAACAAATGAGGAATTATTATGATTTTGAAAAGCACGGAAGTGCTTTAAGGACATTCCATGGGGGTAGAGTTGGTATTCGACTGGGGTTTCCTGGAGAAGCCATGTGACTAATATAAGTAACATGAGCAGGGGTAGCCAAGCTGCAGGAGCAGTGTGGCGAAAGGCTTCAGGGCATGCTGGGATGCACCACACGGGAGATGTTACAGTAGAACCTGGTTGATGGTCAAGAGTCATGTGGACCACAATGCATCTGTCAAGACGGGGGAAGGGCAGAATCTTTCTGTTGAGTTTTGATCCTTGGCTTTGTAGCCATAGACATGTATTTGCAGGGAGATGATGTGGTCAAACTTGTCTTTTGAGTGGATTGCTCTGGCTACATACAAAGGTCTTGACTTTATTTCAAGGGTCCCATGGAGAATGTGGCCAAGCACATAGCTGGGACCAAAGACTTGTTCTTGTCTGTGTGGGAAGATCTCTGTTTTCACCAAGTAGTCCAGGACTCACAAAGAGCAGTGAGAGGAATGAAGCCTCTGACTGTTATTTTTAGGGGAGAAACATTTCCTTTACCAATAAATCATAGGGATTTTTTTTTAAGAAAAAAAGAATATTGGCTGTTTAGACAAGAAAAAACAAAAACTAAAACCAAAGGACAGAGCACATTTTTGTCTTCCTATGTGTCTCAACTTGGGATAGTTCTGCCCTCTGCCCCCACAGGAGATGAGTTATGGCCAGATATATGGAAGAAATCTCAGAAATAGCCAGCTTTAAAAT
Organism: Peromyscus eremicus; assembly: GCF_949786415.1. Taxonomy (NCBI): domain Eukaryota; kingdom Metazoa; phylum Chordata; class Mammalia; order Rodentia; family Cricetidae; genus Peromyscus; species Peromyscus eremicus. Next base: position 53,901,260 of record NC_081435.1, on the reverse strand, counting down.
AGACAGCTGGAGTTGCCTTGAAGTTCCCTACCATCCCCAGGAATCACACTTTTTTACATCCCAGTAGAGCTTAGGAAAAGTTCTTTGTGTGTTTTTTTAAGCCCTCTGCCCTGCCAGCTTATAATCAAAGCTGAAAGCATAAATTTCAGTTGAGGTAAAAATGCTCAAACTGAGTAAATTATACACGCGCTGACCTCATGTGACAAATCCGGGCTTAGAATTTAGCCTAGAACGTGATTAGATGCTGGTAAAAGCTAGGCTCTTTCCCTTATAAAAATGCAGAACTACTTATTCATACCAGTACTGACTTTACTTCCAGTAAAAACTTCACTTCTCCTCGAGAGCAGACAAGATAAACCTGAGGCAGCCTGAATCCCAGGAGGAGCACTAAGTGACTGTGTCTGGTAAAGGTGTGATCTTGTAAACAACTGTGATCTTGTTGCTCTCTCCCTGTGAAACCCTGTCCCTGCCTCAGAGGAAGAACCCTCAGAAGCCAACCGTCTCTCTTGCCTTGGTCTGTGATGACAATCTGTAAATAATCTCTCAGGGGCTGTTTATACAGCACGTAATTACAATTCGTTTTTGTTTGTTTATTTGTTTTGTTTTTAAACCAACTATTCAGCACTGGTGGTGAAATCTGGCAGCTATCGCCGGGCCTGTTCTGTTCAGGGACGCATGGAGAGCGGAACCTCAGAGGTCTGAGATGTTAGGGGTCCTCTAGTGAAAAGCCAGTGCGGACGGTATGAGCTCTGGAGCTGCCTTTCTTTTTGTTCTTTGTAGGAATTTAACTCCCTCAATAAGTGAAAGGAGAGACAGTGCTTTGGATCTGAAATGTCCCCTAAGCCACATTCCTCTTCTGTTGAAGGCTTAGTCCTCCTCCACTTGGAACTATTGGGAAGTAAGAAAAACTTGAAGAGGTGGGGCCTAGTGGGAGGTCATTGGGCCACTGAGGGTATGTCCTAGAGGAGGGTTTGGAGACACTAGTCTCTTCTTCATTTTCTTGCGTACTGTTCCTGAGGGTCATGGTGTAACTTTGCCCTCCATATGTTCCCCACTGAAGCAATGGGCCCAGCTGAGTATGGACCAAAACCTCCTAAAACTGTGAACCCAAACCTTCGTTTTTTAATGAGTCGACGATCTCAGATATTTGTTATAATAAAAGAAAGCTAACTAATGCAGGGAGACAGTGGATACAATTTCATGGGGAGCTGCTTTTGATTTGCATCTTAAAGAAGTGGGAATATTCGGTGTGGCAGAGAGAGAAATGTGTAAGAGGAGGAGAGTCGGACCGTGAGGAACAGTGGCTGGCCAGTCCCGTGGTTCAGAGGTTCTGTTTTCACTTTACACGTGGTGTGGGTGGTTCTATTGGTAGAGTGCTTGTCTAGCATGCACGGATCCCTGGATTCACTTATCAATTCTCTAAACTGGGTGCCGGGACACACACCTGTCATCCTAGAGCTCTGGAGGTGGAAGCAAGGGGATCAAAGGTTCATGGTTGAAGCTACAGAGAGAGTTTGAGGCTGACTTGGGATATGTGAACTTGGGAAATGAACTGTGGATGAAGACAGATAAAGCAGTACACAGTGTCTTTCAACCAGGAGGTAGGGTCCTTTGGTCCATTGAGGGGACATTTTTAGCCACCACAGCATAGGATGGATGTTTTGGCATCCGGTAGGTAGAAGGTAACAGTTCTGCTCAGCGTCCTCCAGAGCACAGGATAAAAGTCTCCACCTGCAAAACCAGTGTTTAGCCCCAAACACCAGTAGTTCTGAAATGAGAATGCACTACCAATTCATGCATGTTGAGGGAGCAGGACACACACTCCCCTTTAGTCCTTGTTGTTTGAGTGACTTAAAAATGAACAACCATGATATATTTCTAAGTCTAGGAAGATCAGGGAGAACATGTTGCTTACAGAGAGCCCACTAATTGCTGTTAAGCAAAGCTCCTGCTCTCCAATATCTGCCTCGTTGGGGTTTTTCTTTTCATGAGAGTGGAGGACAAGCTGAGAACGCCTTGAAATTTTTCCATAAGAAATAAAACGCCTGCCCAGTAGGTTTGCATTTCTCCTGTCAACATAGATTCTTTCTGGCATCTCTTGTTGCTGAGCCATATGAGAACTTGTCACTTCCTTCTCAAACGTGCTGGCAAGTTTGTCCCAATTAAAGGAAATAACAGGAACTAAAGGAAATGGTAGAGCTCTGCTCTTTGGCTCGCCCACTGGGGAGGTAACACCTAATGGAAAGATGTGGAGATGGAGTAAATCCACAGGCCAGGCTTGCTCAGCATGTGGTGGTCACACTTGTGAGCTCTCTAGTCTCTGGCTGAAGCATGGTATCCCCACAAAGACATCTTCTCTTCCTACAGGGATTTGTTCCCTTCCTTCAAAATCAGACAGGATTTGCTCCCGTTGAATTAAGGACAATTCTGTTTTAACAGGGGAGAGTGAGGTCAGTGCATATGGCTGAACCAATTAGAAATCCTGGGACAGGGAATACAGTGCTGCTGTTGAGGACAGCTGTGGAGCCTTCCCACGGACAAGGACACTAATGCCCACACATTTCCCTCCGTTGGCACCTTCTGGGGTGGTGGCCACCACCAGCATTATGAGGAGTAGCGAAAGTCCTCAAGAATTATGTGATTTTGAGAGGCACATGTTTTGGCTGTGAGTGTGATAAGTGCATCATGAAAGGGGTTCAATTAAAACTGTCCTCAGTTGGAACCAGAAGAACAACGGTCATTTTCAGCCATCCCAGCAAACACAGGAAGAGACATCAAAGCACCCAGTGCCCAAGTCACACAGGCGAACCTCTCAGGGGAGAACCTCTGGTGCTGGCACCCACAGTGTCTGAGATCCCCAGGATTCCAGCTTCAGCAGCTATTGGAAATGCTCTTTTCGGTAGATGTGTGATTCCCTCCTGTTTGCACATTTATGGATCTCTAAACCATTGCTCATTTCATCTCTGTACTAGAATTCCTTTCCTTTTTTAAAAGTTAGTTTTAATAAATACAGAGTTTAATTAATGACATTTGTCTAACAGGCATTACAGTGATTGCCAAAAAAAAGATTCAGAATTTGCCAAAAGATAGCTCACTCCTTTGATAAAGTTCCCCCTTTCAAATTAGCTAGAATCTGGTGATGTAGCCCTGGCTGACCTCGATTTACTGTGTAGTTGAGGCTGACATTAAACTCATGATCCTCCTGCCTCAACCTACTGGGTGCTTCGATCACAGGTGTGCACAGATCACCACACCTGGCTTTGCCACAGGCTTCGTCCTTGTGTTCCGAAGGAAATGGGGTATGAAACAGCACGGTATTTACCTCTAATGTCAGTCAGGGAAAGTGAAGTGTCGGCAGCCCCGTCTGTGTGGTGTTTTTAATATCTTCATGTTTTGGTAATAAAAGCAAGCTTCTCTTCAAGTTGTTCCAACTCCATGGGCTGACTCTCTCCCTTGGTTAGGATCAGGTCACTTTGGCCAAATAAATCACATACTTTAAAAAACCATTACTTCTTGTCTGTAGCTCAATATAGTAATCCGACCATTGCATTTATGTGTTGTTCCATCAACATAGATGGGTGTGCATCAGTGTCTGCACCCAGGCTTGTATTAGAGCTCCACTTACTGAGTCATAGGTCCATATGGAATTGATTCTTCAAAGTCCACACATTCTTATTAACACTTCTTTCTACTGGCAAACACATTTCATCAAATGTGATATACAGGGTCTGAGGCAGACTTTGTTATGACTCAGTTTGAGGACTTGGGACTCACAGGGGTGCTGTCAATCAAGTCAGTCAGTCCCTCGTGTCCTTCCATCGGGCTTTCTTTTTTTTTTTTACAAAATTAATCTTCAACCCCCCACTACCCTGACAGACTTGGCTCTCATTGGAGAGAAAACCAACTCCATCTGGAGCTGCTGCACAGAGGGGGATGTAGGGGCTGCCTCCCACATAGAACTGTCGCGTCTGGTGACCCTGGAAGCACTCTTCAGCCAGAGTGTGCCTGGCCCCTCCTGTGTACTGACTGCTCACACTCTCTTAGACTTCACCCCTTGCCCGTCCACTGCCAGATCCATAGCGAGCAGGGCTAAGTTGACTGACAAGTCCTCCCCCAGACACCGCTGCTTCCCCACAGTGACAAGTTCACGTGAGGACCCTCCTGAGAAGGACCCAGAGTCGTGTATTCTTTTTACATGCAAGTGAGCAGCTCTCTAGCTTACTACCAGCAGCTCTGTTGGCCCTGAGCATAAACGCATAGCCATGATGGATGTTAAGTTTACAAAGAACAGGCATCAGGGAGGAGCCAAAGAAAATACTTCCTTTAGGGGCAGGGGCAGTATCTCAGTTTGTAAAGTCCTTGCTGTGTGGGCAAGAGGACCCAAGTTCAGTCCCTAGTACCCATGTAAAAAGTAGGGTGTGGTAGCATGTCCTCATGATCTCAATGCTGGGGAGGTAGAGGCAGGGAGGGGGTGTGTGCTCAGAAGCTTGAAGGCTAGCCGGCTTAGCTGACGAAAGACCCTGTCTTTAAAAACAAGGTGCATGGCTCCTGAGGAACATCCAAGTTTGTCCTCTGGCCTCCACATGTATGTGCCTGTGCACGCACACATGGCTACGCACACTTGGGAACACATACACATAAAAGAACTCTTTCAAGTAGGCAGATCATCGTGCAGACTCACTGGCGTCCCCACTTCAGCACTGAGCAAACAGATCACAGGAGAAGAAGGTGCAGTCTGGGTGAAGCCTGCGGATGCGTTTCATCTCCTCCGGGCTTTTGGAAACCATCGCTCATTTGGTACAAAAACAGAAGCGTGGAGGAGGTGCCGTGTGAGAGAACAAGGTCAGGGGGAGGAAACTAGAAGGCTTTTCCAAGGAACCATGTCCTGGCCCCACTCACAGCTCCTCTCTCTCTGCCGGGCCTAGCAAAAGTGATTTCAATCTCACATCTAATCAGAAGCAAAATAAACATAGAAAGAGGCAGGCTTTAATTTTAACTTCGCTGTCCTCTATAACGTATCTGTGCTCTTTTGCCTCAGTCATTGGATACAGTCGTGACAAGTCAGACGTCTTCGTACGTAATGCCAGTCTTTCTGATGAAGTAGCTCACAAAGATACATTCGCTGACTTACTGCAATCTTTCCTTGAAATTACTATAGCACAGTGAGGGAAGTGCATGGTTGTCTTATGGTACGGTCAGCATTTTTTTCTTTTCTTTTATTGAAAATAGACTTTTCCCCATACCACATATTCTGTTTATTATTCCTCCTCCCTCTACCTCTCCCAGTTCCTCCTCACCTCACCACCTCCCGTCTGGATCCACTTCCTTTCTGTCTCTCCTTAGGAAACAGAAAGACATCTAAGAGACAGTAATAAGATAAAATATAATAACTAAAACCAAACTGGAATAGGATAAAACAAACAGGAAAAAAAAAACAAGAAAAGGAACAAGAATATACACATACAGACACAGTCATTTGCACACTCAGGCATCCCATAAAAACACAAAATCAGAAGCCATAATATATACACAAAACCTGTGTGGTTAAAAAAAATTGGTTAAATAAAATAGGAGTAAAAGCCCTGATACAACATTATGAGACAAAGAACCTCTGAAAACACCATTGAGTTCATTGGCCATACACATCTGGACATGAAGTCTACCTTTAAGAGTAGATTGTTTCCTCAGTGAGACTCTCCTGGAGAAAACCAATTTTTCATTTGTAAGTGGTTATCGATTGGAGATTCTTCAACTGAGAGTTAGAGATCGAGCATCTTTGCTCTAGAACCCCATCTGGTGCAGACCTGTGCATGCTGACTCCGTCTCTGAGAGTTCGTATGTACATCAGTCCTGCTGTGTTGAGAAGGATTTATTTTCTTGGTGTCCTCTATCCCCCCTGGCTCTTACACTCTTTCTGCCTCCTCTTCCACAGGGTTCCCAAGCCCTGAGGAGAGAGATTTGATGGAGACATCCCAATTAGGGCTGAGTGTTCCAACGTCTTTCACTCTCAGCATATTGTCTGGCTGTGGGTCTGTATTTGTTCCCATCTACTGCAGGAGGCAGCTTCTCTGATGACTGAGCAGGACATTGATCTTTGAGTCTAGCAGAATGTCATCAGGAGTCAATTTTCTATGTTTCTTTAGCAGAACAGTAGTATTTGGTTTTCCCCTAGGTCCCTGGTACATCTAGCCCAAGCAGCATCAGATAAAATAAAGGTGGCCTTGAATCAAAGCAGACATTGGTTGGTTACTCCCACGAGTTTTGTGACGCTATTATACTGGCGTATCTTGCAGGCAGAACAGCATTGCAGATCAAAGGGATTGTGGGTGTGTTGGTGGTTATGTTTCTCCTTTGGTAGTATGCAGAGTACCTTCCTGTACCAAGAACACTAGCCAGTAGGCTCTAGGCACTAGCCCAACCTCTCCAGTTCAATGTGTTGTATAGGTATGGTCTTCAGTAGCAGGGCCTTAACTGTCAGTTTGTGTAGAGAGCAGCCTATAGCCTTTGCAACAGCTTGGGCTGCTTGGGGCTTCCCATGGGAGCCCTTGGGTCAACAACTTGATTAGATATAACCATTCTCATTACTGAAGCTTTGTTTGGTGATGAGAGATGTCCAGCGGGGGCTCTGTCTTGTCTATTAGTTGATGATTTCATTTAGGTAACCTTCACGTTTGTTAATTTAGGAATCTTTTACTGTATTAGGTTTCCAAATGACCCCTCAAATGCCCATTGCTTTTAGCTGTCCCTCCCCATATTCCCTCCTCTGCTCCACCTCCTTGTTTAATACTCTCATTTCAGTCCCTCCCATCCATCCATAATTATCTCTTCTATTTCCCCTTCCTAGGAAGATCAGTTGTTTTCCCCAGTCCCTTACTCTATACCTAACTTCTGTAGTTATATGAATTATAGTTTGATTATCACTGACTTAAGAGCTACTATCCACATAGATGTGAATACATACCATATCTGTCTTTCTGGCTCTGGGTTACCTCACTTAGGATAACTTTTTCTAGTTTCATCCATTTACCTGTGAATTTCATGATTTCATTTTTTTTTAAATGATAGAGTAATATTCCACATGCAAATGTACTCAGGAGAGATGGCCCTACCCCTCACCACAGGTGTGGGAGAACTGGCCCCCATGGCACAGGCCTTGGACCTCTGGCTCTGCTCCTTGCCTGAGGGGGCAGTCCCAGTGACCTGAACTGACCAGCTCAGCTACCACCCAAACCCACATCTTAGGCCCTGACATCTGCCCCATCTATGACCTGCTAGAGTGTGTGAAAGGGCTGTTTCTGTGGAATGATAGCCATGGGATCTCCACAATGGGGTAACATTGGGATATCCAAGAGGGGTTTCAATGAGGGCCCAGTGATGATGGTATACCAGAGGCCTTGAACCAAACCAATGGCTCATTGCAGTGAACATTTCGAGGGTGGGGCTGATTGGACAAAAGGGTGGACTGCGTGACACACCACAGCTCCCGATGCCACTAGGATGAATGAAGAGGTGGAAAGATGGAGGAGCGAGGTGGGTTTTTTGTTTATTTTGTTTTGTTTTTAATTAATCTGAGGGGACATGCTGCAGGGTCTGGGGTAGATATGGAGGGACAGGGAGGTGAGTGGGACTGGAGTGCATGTGGAATTTCCAAAGATTCAATAAAGAATTATGTGAAAAAAAAAAAGAAAAAAGAAAATCTATGAAGAACTGCTTTGGAATTTTGATGGGGATTGCACTAATCTGTAGATTGCTTTTGGTAGGATGGCCATTTTTACTAATCCTACTGATCCATGAGCATGGGAGATCTTTCCATCTTCTGATATCTTCTTGAGTGTCTTAAAGGTTTTTTTTTGTTGTTGTTCTTTTAAAATCCTGTCTGTCTTTCACTTGTGTGGTTAGTTGCCCCAAGATATATTTTTGAGGCTATTGTTCAGGGTGTTGTTTTTCTGATTTCCTCCTTGATCTATCTGTCATGTGCACATAGGAATGCTACTGAATTTTGTGAGTTGATTTTATATCCTGCACTTTGCTGAGGGGATTGGATTTAGAGAGGAGAAAGAGACGAAGATCTGCAGTTTGTCTGTCTTCTTCCCTGACCTGTGTGGCCGACAGATTTCTAGGGAATGCCTGCAGGAGATGGTAGCTGGGGTAAGGGGATGAGTTGTAGGGAAGGAAGGTTGGAGGAGAAGATATGCATATCTATGGGTTGGAGGGGGGCAGAGTGGGAGGTGTGGCCACAGCAGATATTCTGCTGCAGAAGTGGGAGTGAGACTAAGGGATTGGTTTGAAGAACAGGAGGGAGAGTAAAGATCAGAAGCTTGCCTACCTGCTTTGCTGGCCAACTTGCTTCTCTGGAAGGATGGCAGGCAAATTCCCAGGGAATGCCTGCTAGAGTTGGAGGCTGAGACACAGGGATGGGTAAGGAGGAAGGCTGGAGGAGAAGATCTGGGTGATGGGGACAGAGAGAGGAGGGGAGGCCACAGCAAGTGTTCTGCTACAGAACTGGGGGTGGGATTAGGAGACCGGATTGGGAGGAGAGGAGGGAGTTAGCAACCCAGCTTCTCCACTACAGTCAGCATTTTAAAGCAGAGACGTCTTATTTATTTTCCCATTTTAAAACTATTTGGCAGCTTGACTCACTTACATAGTGAATTTTCGTCATCTCACACACCCATTCTCATTCTTCATCTTTGTCTCTCTCCTGTTGGTACCCTTCTTAACAAGCCCCCCTTCTACTTTCATGTCTTCTTATCGTGGGGCCCACTTAGTTTAATTAGTTACTTGCTTGAGCATGATTGTGAAGTTACTCAGTGCAGCAAGAACAACTGAACTGTGACTACACCACTAAAGAAAGTGACACCCGTCCCCCCAACAAGTGTTGAAAGCCAGTGGTTTCACCCTGGGAGTGGTGTGGTCTTGTAGACCCACTGGAACTTGATGGGAAGATGCTTTTGCTAAAGATACTGCATACTTTGCTCACAGGTTGCAGAGAAATCAGGATGGGGCTGTGCTAGAAGCTTCCTTCATACTTGCTAGTCTTCATGGCCCCAGAAGGTGCTATGCAGGCTTTTAGGAAAAAGTCAACAACTGTTTTACTCAGCTGTGAACCCTGTGAACCACAATAACTTGCCAGATGAGACGTGCCCTCTTGGGCAGTAGTGCCATGACTGTTACAGGGGTAACCAACTACTTTCTGCTTGTATTTTAGGCCCACTCAACAAAACAAAGGAAAACTCATTTCTGGTTCTGTAAACTTGGTTAGTAGCCTTTCGCTGGGGAGATCCACGGCCCCCATGAGGAATCTACTGTTACTGTTTTGTCAAACTGCCTTCTAAATACTCAACGATATTAATGCTGTCTCCAGCCTTCATCAGGAAGCTTCTTACTGCACTGGACAGTGGTTACTGCAGGAACCCTTAGCTGTTTGAAGTGCAAAGAATAAGTGATGGTGGAATGATCAATGATCAGTCCCACCCAACTGTGATAGCAATGACATCCCCTCCATGCTCAGGGAAGACTGTAGAAGACGGAGCAGAGAGAGCAGAAGTGCAAAGGATGGGGAAATACAAGGCAAAAAGATGGCTTATGGATCTGACATAGCTGTTGTGCTCACGAATTCACTGCAGCTGTGCTTATCTACACACAAGTTGCAGAATATCCAGCTTTTTTAAAGTATTGTTTTAGGTTGAATATAACTATGTCATTTCCCTCTCCCCCTTTTCACATGCACTTGTCATATGACCCAGCACTTCCTTTCTTGAGCATTTACCCACATGAGATAAAAATTGATGCTCCATGCTGTTGGGGCATTTATCAAATCTTTCAGAGCACCATTATGTGAGCTGGGGGCTTTTGCTCCGAGTTGAGTACTCCAGGCATCAGAATTATGACTGATATGGAGTGAATTTGGTTCAGTTTTCCAGATAATAATGTCTAGCTTATTTGTAAGTGAGGATTTTATGAAAGACAAAGTGTTGGTTAAAGACTATGAGTTCCTAAATGAAATGAGAATTGTGTGGCCAACTTCAAAGTACACATTTAACAAGAATCTAAGGGGATCACCCAGCCTCCCTTTCCCCAATACTCTGAAATCTTGCTATTCTTTGTAATGACCATATTGTACCATATGAGATATTAATTTCTAATATGTTGTAAAAGTTGTGACCATAAATTTCTGAAGACTGTATCACTAAATCTACTTTTATAAGACTGCATTCCTGCTGCTGGTTGCCAGGTTAATGAACAACAGTTTAATGTTTCCTTTGACCTGGGCTGTTCTTTTCACCTTTGCATGTTTTGCAAGCATAAGTATATATTAATTTGGTGGCACTGCCATGACAAAATGCAACAAAGTAGGCAGCTCACAGAAGAGACACCTGTCACTTGTCACGGTGCAGTTCTGGAGGAAAGAAGCCCAAGCGTTAGTTCTTTCTGGGGGCTGGAGGGGAGCCATTGTCCCATGCCTCTTTTCTAGCTTATGGAGGATTGCTAGCTATCTCTGGTGTTCCTCAGTATGTGAAGACATTATCTCACTTCTGCTTTCTTCTTCAACATGGAGTGTGTGTGTGTGTGTGTGTGTGTGTGTGTGTGTGTGTGTGTGCGTGTGCGTGTCCATGTCTGTCTGTGTGTGTGTCCCCATCCTAGTTTCTTCTTCCAATAAAGATAGCAGTCATTGCATAGAGAGTCTACCTTGTTCCAGTGTGATCTTGTCCCCGGTAATCACATCTATAGTGGCCCCATTTCTAAGTAAAGTCATATACTGAATACTGGAAATGATTTTGGTGTGTGAATTTTGGGGGACACACACATAAGCCTGTTTCAGGGTATATTAGTTACTTCACAGGAGACAGTGTCATCTCTCTAGAGTTACAAAAGAGAAGCTCTTCAATTGGGCGAAACGCATGGAAACCGCAAGGCCGGTACAACGCAGCTGGACATTTTGCCAAGCTGTGGTTCAGCAGATATCCTTATAAGTTTTAGTTCACACAAGTAAAATTGATAATTGGACTTGGACTAACTGTTTCTTCAAAAATAGGGCATAGAGTCTTAAAGGTACATTTTTTGAGGGATCAATATATAAAGTCGAGATGAAATAATTCTCCAAAGGGTGCTTGGGAAGTCTGTTAGTGGTTTTGACCCAATCTCAACAAGCTCTGTTTGAATGATGGAAGTCCTACTTTGGTGTTTTAAATACAGACGTGTTTCCTGACACACAGCCCTGGAGGTTTACTTCTTGCAAGTGTGAAGTACTGAGTGATGAGATGGTTTATGTTGTAACTGAAAATGTGTGCTTCAGAGTTCAGTTTACTTCAGCTCAAGTCCTGGCTGTTCCAAAGTAGAGACTCTGGGTAAATCCATCTGCTATAAATTCTGATGGTGTTGTCACACCTGAGATCAGGCTCAAAGCCACAGTGGTCCCAGACTCCCTGAAAGAACCATCCATCGTAACTGAGACCTGATGGCCTTGATGATGCTGGCATCATTGGGGAGTATTAAACTCTGAAGGTAGTTATTGGCCCCTGTAGGGCCTCCCTCATCTCAACGGATGCTTCATTTCTGCCCAGAGGCACAGATAAAGCACATTGAACTTGGAGAAGGGTATGTATGAATAATCAAAAGGGCATTTGAGTGGCATTTATTTTGAAGATTTTTTGATTATTCATTTAGCAAATAATAATAAAAATAAAATAAATAATACTTTAATAAATAAATTGTAAAATATACTTTAATAATAATACTTTAATAGTGTATATTGTAAAAGTAACCTTTGACAATTACACACACACACACACACACACACACACACACACACACACACACACTGCATTCTGGTATTCTCACATACCCAACCCTCTCTTATCTTCCTCTAATCCCCACCATCCTTTTTTCTCCCTACAGGTCCCTTCTCACCTTCATGTCTTTTTTTTTTTTTTTTTTTTTTGGCTTGTGGTCCACTGCATTTAACTAGGGTGTCTGTGTGACCACAGACTTGAGCAGGCCAACAGAGCTTGGTTGCCTCATTGATATGCACACAACTGAAGACAATGACTTCCCCTTCCCCAGAATCCACCAGGAGCCCACAGCTCAGTAGGGAAGAGTTGGGCCCCTTGAGCCCCTCCACAGCCCCTGATTAATACCGACAGGCCCAGTCTTATGCAGAGCCAGTGTGGCAGCCGTGGTTCCTATGAGATCAGGATTGCGATGGTTCTGTCATGCCCAGAAGAAAGCCCTTTCCCCTCTCTCCGGGCTCTTACATTCTTTCCTTGTACTTTTCTGGTGTGTTCCCTGAGCCCTGGAGTGGATGGTGTAAGTGTCCTGTTTAGGGCTGAGCACTCAGCAGGCACGTATTTCTAGCACCTTGACCTTCCCTGAGTCTCTGCACTCTCGGCTGTTCGTGACTAAAAGAAGCTTTTCTGAATAAGTCTGAGAGTAACATTTGTCTGTGGGTATGAACATAAATAGTTAGGAAGCTAAACAAGAAGATCCCCCTAGAGTATAAGCCCCCTCAGCCATGGATGTTCTGTGGAGCAGACCTCAAATCCAATGAGAACACTGGTTACTTCCATAACCGTAGTGCCAGTATGCACCAGGAGGCACATTGACTGGCAGCTTGGTGTTGTAGCTCATAGGGTTCACTGCTGGATCAGACCACTGACGCCTTTTCTCCCCTGGCAGCCTGCATAGCACCTCTGGTACCATGAAAGCTAGCCAGCTGAAGGGAAGCTTCCAGTTGGCCTGGCTCCAGCTCGAGTTTTCCGTATCTTGCAATGAATGTATGTGCTCTCTTCAGCAGTAGGGTCTTTAAAAAATAATTATTTATCTTGGATTATGTACATATGTGTGTGTCTTTGTGGAATGTGCACGTGTGAATGCAGGTGCTAGCTGAGTCCAAAAGGGGGGCGGGGCGGTCGGACACCCCCCCACCCTCCCCGAGCTGGAGTTGCAGGCAGTTGTGAGTAGTAGCCTGATATGGGTGCTGGGAACCAAACTTGGGTCCTTTACAAGAGCAGCAGTCAGTGCTCATAACTGTGGAGCCATTATCTCCAGCAACCTTCTTCTTTTTTTTTTTAATGACACAAATTTTATTTTTAACTTTTGTTTGCCCTTTTTTCCCATTTTTTAAATAAAAAAAATAATTACAGTATAATTACATTGTTCCCCCCTCTTTCCTCCCTTCACTCCTCCTATAGCCTCTCCTGCTAATCCCTCCCGTGTCCCCCTATTCACTCTCTTCTTCAAATTCATGGCCTCTTTTTCTTTTTTTTTTTGGTTAACTTTTATATGCATACATAATGCATGAATATAAACATAACCTGTTGAACCTGCTTAGTGTTCCTTGTATGTGTATAATTTCAGGACTAATCACTTGGTATTAGATGAACAGTAGGGGGCTTATCCCTGGTGCGGTGGTTTGAGAGAAAATGGCCCCCAAAAGGACTGGCACTATTGGGAGGTGTGGCTTTGTTGGACTAGGTACGGTGGAAGGAGGAAGTGTGTCACTGTGGAGATGAGCTTTGAGGTCTTTTGCTTGTTCTTGTACAGGCAACTATGAGTTTATGGCTACAGCAGCCATGTTGTACCCACCAGACCCCATTTTGCTCTGGTCTGGCTCTTACAATCTTTCAGCCCAGTCTTCTGAAATGGCCCCTTGGTTGGTGAGTGTGAGTGTGATATGGATGTCTTATTAATTGATGACCACTCCACTAGCACTTATTCTTTGCACTTTGGCCAGGTGTAAACCTTTGCACTGTCTACTGCACAGAGAAAATTCTCCGAATTCTGAGGGCTACACTAATCTATGAATAGAAGGATATAAATTAAGAAAGCAATCTGATGCTATACGCATTCATTAGAACAAGAGTTCATCATTGAGATGTACTCCCCAACCATGGGTTCCTAGTTAGATGTGTAGTACCAGGCATGTGTTTTCTCCTAGGGAGCAAGCCTCAAATCAGATTAGAAAGCAGTTGGTCACCTCCATAACATTCATGCCACTATGGTACCCATAGGTGTGTCTTGTCACACCATTGACTAACAACTCTTAAGGAAGTAGCCTACATCTATTACTGAGATTTTTGTTAAGTAAGCCATGGCTTTTTGGAACAGCAATAAACCTACTACTTTGTAAGACAACTAAAAAAAAGTAAGTTAAAAAGGGTTTAGAAGTTAGATAACGTGCATGAATATGTTTTATATAATTTAAACATTCCCTGTCCTTTAGAATAGCCTGATGAAATGGGAGTAACATGAAGGAGGAAATAAGTGAGTTGCGTATACTAGTGAATGAGATAATGGAGAATGGGTGAAGTCGTGTATGATGCTAGGTACATGTGGCAGCAATTCTGACTTGGTCTGATGACAGCAACATACTCTACTTGTGCTTATAGCACTTGAGATTTAAAATAATTCTTAGAAGCTCATTGATTTGTTTTCAGTCTATGCAGTTTGAACTATTTTATTTCAACTGGAGTGGTGAGAATTAAAGAATAGCATAAATGTTATGGAGACTTTGACTCAGAAGTTTAGGGCTATATTGGTCCAGGTTCTTCAGTGAATTAGGACCAATAGAGTACAGTCATCCCTCTGTATCCTTGGGGATAATCAGTTTCCAGATCTCTGTTGATACTCAAATCTGAAAAAAGCTCAAATTCCTTACATAATATAGTACATTGTGTGCATATAACCCATGCATGTATGCTTTAAATCATCTTTAGGCTCCACATAACACCCATTACAATGTAAATGCTATGTAAACACTTGCCGACTATAGTGTTTAGTATTTAAAATGTCTCATAAATTCTGTGTAAACAATTGTCATATTGTATTCTTTAGTATTTTGACATGTCTCATAAGTGCTATGTAAACAGTTGTCTAATTGTATTATTTGGGGAATAATGAAAAGAAAATCTCCTGTAATAGTCAATAGAGATGCAATTTAAAAATATTTTTGATCTATAGCTTGTTGAACCCCCCAATTTGGTACCTGTAGATGTGAGGGGCTGACTGTGTTTCTAGTTCTCAACCTGTGGGTCATGACCTCTTGGGGGTTAAATGACCCTTTCACAGGGGTTGCCTAAGACCATTGGAAAACATAGATATTTACATTACGATTCACAACAGTAGAAAAATTACACTTATGAAGTAGCAATGAAAATAATTTTATGATCTGAGGTCACCACAACATAAAGAACTGTATGGAAGGGTCACAGCACTAGGAAGGTTGAGAACCACTGCTCTAAAGGGAGAGAAGAAAGTGGGAAGAGGGGTTCCATTATTGGCACATAATATTTCAGAGGTGGAAAATCTGAAATCCATACTAAAAAACTGGATATGTAGGTGGAGGCGGCCATTGCAATCTTGCATATGAAGGCAAGATTGATGTATGTTTGTATACTTCAGTCTGGGGCTGAATGCCCTCTGTAGTGGAATAACAGGTCTTTACTGGTTATTTGGGACCTGGCTTTGTTGTTAAAGATAATCTACTTTGCTCATGGTCTATAGGTTTGGATGTTAATCTTCAAAATCATCTATCAGCATCTAGCCAGGCATCCATCCATCCACACAGCTGGATGCCAAAATCTAGCCAGGCTGACACGTGAAATTCACCACCTAGAAACACATACATGCTCACCTTTCACTATCTTGCATCCTGGATGAAGAACAGGCCTTCAGAGGTCATGGTCCATGTTCTTGAAGGTAGAATTTGCCGATGACTGTCCTCAAACCCTGTAGGGCACCCTACTCTCTTTGCTGAAATCTGAAAGTGAATTAGGTCATAGCAGACAAGCCGTATAAATGAGGGTGATCAGCTTACATATTTTGACATCTCATAGAGCAGACATTTTTTGAATAGTATGTTGTAATAATAATAAAAGATGTTAAGGGCGGGAACCTGACAGGGAGTTTTTTTCTTTGACATGTGTCATTTAGAAGCATTGTCAAATCGATGAGGTAAACCATACTGTAGTGCTACACATGCATTTAATTATGTTACTAGAAAAAAAATTCACATATTATTCTAGCATCTCAAAAAAAAATCAATCTGTAATAACAGGAAATCCGGGGCCCTTTTATTTACTCTCTCTGAAACAATCAGTTCCAGCTTCACAGGGCAAGGGAAGAAAAACCCGTAAAACCTGTGACAGCTACAATAACACTCCCAGCTGCACTGAGCCCAAATACAAGGTGATCGGAGGATCGATCTGATGCTGAAAGACATTTAAAAGTGCAGGCATGCTGTTGTGGACGTCGTGGTTTCTTCCTTTTCCCATTCAGCAAAGGAAGATGCCAGCAAATGCCAAGGGGATGCCAAGCTGTAAAGTCCTTTTCATTTTTGTTTACTTTCCCAGATAGCATCTCTGCCAGAACTGCTGCCAGCTCCAAAGACCCATGGCAGTGTCCGTCTTAGAACTCTGGAAAGGAGGAAGGATGTTAATGGGTTTCTCTCATGACTAAAGGCTAGACGAGTCTAGACTCCCCAGCAGTGTAAGAGTGATCTGCGTTCAGTGTCTAGACAACATTTACAACCAGCTTGTTGACATCCGCACAGTGAAGCCCCACCCTGGTTCAGATGCAGTAGGTCTGGAGGGAGCCGGAGGAGCCCCATTTCTGACACATTCTCAGGGTGGGACCAGACTTGGAGATCCGCGTGCCTATGCAGTCAGTGGTGGATTGTACTAGGAAGTTGTTGCAAACCTTACATGTTTCTGATTGTTTTTCCATCTGTTCATTCACTTGTTTTATTATCTAGTGAGAGAAATATGGCTGTGTATATAAAAATCACTGTAATCAAAGCTCTTCCAATTTGATTTTTTTTAAGTGAAAAATAGGGCAAGTTACATAATGATATAAAGTAATGATATATGATTATAAGCCAAAGGCTTCAGGCTTTCCTAATGCTATCAATAAGCCAATCTATAAATTAGAAGGGAATTAATCTAGGCTACCCTGTAGATCAGAAACAAAGGAACCCGTTTCTACCGGGGCTGCCTGTGACTGCCTGCATAAGTGCAAGGGTGAATTTCTGGTTCAGGCTCAGATATCGTAACTCAACAGTCATCTTGCTCTTTTGATGGAGCATGAAATTAAAGCAAGATGGCCCCCAGCTGAAGGCTCAGTTTTGTGGGAACTGGGCCCAGGACACTGTTAGGGGACCATGTGAATGAGAGAGGCCTGGATTTTCATCTTGGTTGGTGGGCAGCCTCAGCCTGTCAGTTCTCCTGGAGTTGGTGGGCTGGGGGCTCCCTCCAATTCCATGCCCAGCGACAATTGTACCCTTTGTCCCTTCTCACATGCAAAGCAGCCTTCATCCTACATGATGGTCTGCCTCAGGGTCCTGGGAGGTCCTGGTCTCTCAACACTTTCCCAAGGATGACTTTCCTTTCATTTTTATGGAGGTCACTGCCCTGGCCATGTTACACAGGACTTTCCTGCCTTAGCTATGATCATGTTCGCAGCTGTTTGAGTTAAATCCAAGAGAATGTATGCAGAACCTTGAAGAAGCCAGAAACACTTCCACCACCAGTGTGAGGCCAGGCACGTCTTTTGACTTCCCTGATTGCAAACCTTCAGCTCACATGTGCTCCTACAGAATGCCTTCCCGACCCCCCGGGATGGTTTTAAGTGCTGGATTTATGGCCTGGCTTTTGAAGTCATACACCACTTCCCTTTGGAGCTCATGGTCTGTTTCTGGGGGTAACTCTGCTTGGCCTGGATAAATGCTCCCTCCTTTGTATGGGCTCAGGCTCTAGCAAACCTTGATGCCCCCTTCTAGTTAGTATAAGTTGTGCTCGGTGGAAACGTGTCAAGGACATACAGGTTCCTCTCCATCCCACATCTTAGTGAAGTGGGGAGGAGGGCCTTTCAGTTCAGCAAACGTCCTATTTGCCATTGGAAATGGCCACACTTGACCCTTGGCTGTCTCTCTCTCTACTCTTGCCTCAGAGCGGGGCTCGGATCAGGAGCATGATCAATGAATACCTCAGTGACAGGACCAGAGAGTGGTGACAGATGTTAAAGCGAAGCTGACGTCACTTTACACATCTTGCTGGAGAACAAGAGGCTGTAGAATCCACCATGATCCCGAGGAGGGAGTCAAATGGCTAAAAACAGACAGACAACCCCCCATGTTGTATATAACATTGTATACGCAAGAATTGGGGCTCTGTGTTCACTTCCAGTATGATTTATAATTTGCTTTATCTCATTACCGTTCCATTGGCTAGGCGGGACACTCTTTCCCATCCTGTCATGGCACTGGGGAAATTAAAGGAGTAGGTGGCTCCACACTTTCTAGCAGCACGTTGGTAAGTTAAGGCTGTGAAGAGCCCCTAGGGGCCTTGTCTTTGGCATGCTAGGTGCAGCAAAAAGCCTAAGACTTTTGCATTGGGACACAGCTAACCCAGGAGATTCTCTAGTGTTCTAGACAGGGTTGCTGGCAGGGGAGCAGGCTAGGATAGGAAACTACACAGGTAAGGAGTGCCCCTTCCAGAATAAAAGGAAAGAAGAGAGATGACCCAAATTGAATTGTCCTATGGAGAGGAGACAGCTGGCGAAGGAGGTTTGTCATGTAATGTGTAAGGACACACAGTCTCAGGTAGTGGCAGTGAAGGAGACTCATAAGAGTGTCTCTCCATGGAGAGAATCCATACCCTGCCTGAGAACCAGCCTCCATGAGAGGGGGTAGAGGATGCCCCAACAGCAGGCATCTAGTTCACCCTTTTCCATATGCATGAGTAGAGGTGTGAGGTGCCTGCCTGCAGGACCTGCCTAGACTCCATGAACCCCCTCCTGAGAGGCTGCAGCCTGCAGCCAGGGAAGGAGAAATAGGCCCAACAAGGGGTTCAGGGCAGGGTTGGGCTCCCCACAGTGGGCACTGTTTTTATCTGTGTAACTGAGCCAGCAGGTTCTGCCTGTCTTCAAGACCAACCTTGGCTCTTGTATTTAACCATTTTCTTAGTTCTCATGCTCCAGAGAGGGAGAGATTGAAGGCTTACGTCATTAGAGATTTCCTTGAAACCTTACCAAGTGAAAAGTGAACTGGGCTTGATTTTGTTGCTGGCTGCATGGATGGATGGATGGATGGATGGATGGATGGATCAGAAGATGGTCCAACTGGTTCTGAACTAGCTCCTTTCAGGAGGTCTTTGCTTTCGGTCACATCTGGATTGATCTTCCTGCCCACCTTATCCACTGTCCCTGGCCATTTTCACTGCCTGTGCAGTAAATTGTTATTGGCAGAGTGGATTAGGGGACTGTGGAGCATCATCCTTGTGAGCGGCTTTAAGAAGACAGAGGTTGTCACAGCAGAACCAAGCTGAACATTGAACAGAAAATATGGACCTCTTCTTTCTACCAAACAACTTGGGATATGAGTATCAGGAGTTTAGAGTGTACCAGATAGAGTGGGGGAATGACTTTTGTCTTGAGAGGGACTGATTTCTAGTTGTTTTTTGTATGTGAATTCAGACCTTGAAAGTTGATATAGCCATTCTTAAAAAAATCTGTAAGTAGGATGTTAAAATAAAAACTTAAAAATAACAGTAAGAAAGGTTTCCATGCCTTTGCATAAAATGTGTGAAAACTAACAAAACCTGGGGTACACTGGGCAGCTGTATGTCTGCACCTCATTGATAATAACTTTTATGCATTAAAATCTTTATTGCTGTGAAGTAGAGTTGAGTACATGGAAGTCTAAGCACTTTCAGATGATTCCAGGCAAAGTCTTGGAGAGCATCGGTCCTAGAAAGTGACAAGTAGAAGGGTCATCTGTGACCTGCAAGGCATTGTTCCCTGAAGTCCGTGCATCGTGAGTGATCTGCTTGGGTGGCAGCACAGGGTGGGTCTCAGCTGGAGTCATAAGAACAACAGGAACCCAGTTTTCTGCTTTTCTACCCTCTTTCCATGTTTCCCCACTCACTGGCATATTAGTTCGTGAATATGAAGATGTCCACAAGCAAGAAATATTCCGTGAAATAAAGACAGCGAATGAACGAAAATGTGTCAACATCTCCAAGGTGATTGAGAACAAAGAGCCTTAACACTCACCCAGTCCTCTCACCCCTCATTCACACACCACAGAACCGTTTACAAAGTGATTTGTGGTCATATTATAGTCGTCTTATAAAGCTTTCTTCTTTTAAATCCCAGTTTGTTTTAACTTCTTATTTCATTAAAAAAAAAAAACTTTTGTGGTTGTGTGTGTTTACCCACATGTGTGGATACACAAGAATATGTGTGTGCAAGAACCCAAGGAATCTGCCTATCTGCCTCTCCAGCACTGAGGTTACAAGCACATACCACCGTGGTCTTCTTTTTACATGGGTTCTGGGATTGAATTTGGGTCTGAATGCTTGTGTAACAAGCACTTTATTGACCAAACTATCCTCCCTGCTTCTCCTGTGATTCTCAATTCCTAATATCTGATGAGGCTTTAGAGAGGGAGCTGAGTATGCCAAGAATTTTTTTTAAGTGGGGAGGTAGAGGAACAGAGTTGTCTGAGGATTACTGTTGCTGCAATAAAACACCATGACCAAAAAGCAAGTTGGGGAGGAAAGAGTTTATTTGGTTTACACTTCTACATTGTGTAGTCCATCATTGAAAGAAGCCAGGACAGGAACTCAAGCAGGGCAGGAACCTGGAGGCAGGAGCTGATGCAGAGGCCATGGAGGGATGCTGCTTACTGGCTTGCTCCCCCTGGCTTGTTCATCCTGCTTTCTTAGAGAACTCAGGACCACCCAGCCCAGGGATGGCACTACCTACTATGAGCTGGACCCTCCCCTACTGATCACTAATTGTGAAAATGCCTTACAGCTGGATCTCATGGAGGCATTTTCTCAATTGAACTTCCCTCCCTTCAGATAACTCTAGAGTACATATGTCCAGTTGATGTAAAATTAACCAGCAAAGGAGTGATGACATTTCTTGGGAAGTGAATGTTAGGCAATATCAGTGGTGAAATCTTTCATAGGAGGGATTTAAAATTAGCAGCATCCATACATAGGACTATTGCCAATGTACAGCAGGACAGGACAGCTCTATTCCTGTCTGAGGATTCTTATGAACTCTTTAACAAACAAATATGTGAAGAGACTGGAGGTTGTAACTCATTCAAGGTAGCCAGATATTTAATAAAACACTGCTCTAGTTTTAGAGAATCCGTAAGAACTATTTTAATTAGTGATAGGTAAATTATTTATTCAGCCTATAACCTACTCTGTCCTGTTTTATAATTTTTAATAAAGTATTTTCAATAGTTCCTTAAGAATTTTAAGCCAGGTGGTGGTGGCACACACCTTTAATCCCAACACCCGGGAGGCAGAGCAGATGGATCTCTTGTGAGTTTGAGGCCAGCCTGGTCTATAAGGCTAATTCCAGGACAGCCAAGGCTACACAAAGAAACCTTGTCTCAAAAAAACAAAAACAAACAAACATAAAAAGTTTGTATACGTACATGTTTGATCATAGTCACCCTCCCTGCCCCAACCCTCCCCAGATCCACCCAACTGTCCCTTCCCACCAGACTTTGTGTCCTTTTTTCCTCATCAAGGCCAATTTGAGCACAAAGATTCTTGGATGTGTGACTTTCCACTGGGGTGTGGTCGAGTTATCAAGGGCTATACTCTGAGAGAACACTGGCTCTTCCTTTTCCAGCAGTTAACAATTGCTAATAGCTCTTCAGCCAGGGGTGGGACTTTGTGCCCGGCTCCCCTCTCCAGGCTGGGATTTGGTCCAACTTGGGCTTGCACAGGTCTTGTATATGTTATTACAACCACTGTGAGTTTCTATGAGCAGCTACCCTGCTGTGTCTAGAAGACATGGTGTTTTCTCCTAGAAATTTCTCCTCAAAGATATCAGAAAGACGACAGGCTGATTCAGGGGCCCTTTAAGAAAACAATAAAATGAACACACCAGGAATGGGCACACAAGAAGTACTAGAAGTAGTCAGAGCTGCCAGCTGGTGGGCTCTGACTGTACATGGAAGCTTTGCTGATCAGCATTTGCTGCTTCTGTGATACCTTTTAGCTCTCATAGCTGTGAGTTTGTGCCCGGAAGTGTCAGCCATAGATATGGAATATGGTTGCTAATTAAAGATATTTCCTGTTAGTCAGGATGGAAGAATCGGCTACCGCGGTCTTAAAACTGGGTTTTTGGTAGATCGGTGGTCAGAAGTAATGACTAAGAAGATCTGGGATAGGAAGTTCCCTGGGGCACCAGTCTAGAAAGCTTACTTTAGGTTGTTTTATGCATTGAGTTGGTGTTTGTAATTGATTTTCTTTGAGGAGAACATTTGATCATCCAAAAATCTGTCAGGGAGTTAACAAGTTATGTAGGGAAAGAAAAAATCCGGTGTTGTTACTCTGTCTTCCCTTCTCTACTGGGAACTATTAATCTTTCAGTTCAGGCACTGTTGACCTGTGGGGGCAGGACCTGTTCCTTTCACATGGTAGGTGAGTCTGATGGCCTCACACTGTAAAATATAAAAATATGGTAAGTGAACGCAGATGAATGGACACGTATAATATCTAATTGTCATCTCACTTATATATGATTTCTTGTCTATGCACGGTGTGAACCCCTGGGAAAATCACATCAAATGAATTATCTTTTCTAGATGAGGTTAAAGGAGTTGCCCCTTATGATAGGTTTATATAATGTTTGAATTTTGTGTGACAATGACTAAAAAAACATCTTCTACAGGAAACGTTAAGGAATTAAGATCCAACCTAATGACTGTTAGAAAGATGGTCTTTATTGTGACTGCGTGGTTCTTGGAGTCAGTCTGCTCTTAGAAGACTGTATGGCCACCTAAGGTTTGTCTTTTACTGTTCATGTATCTGTTAGCCAGTCTTCTGGAACTTTCCACTTAGCCTGCAAATGTTCACTGTTTAAGGCAGTTATTTCATCCGTGTTATGATTCATTCTCTCCCTTTGTGAGAAACTTTTTCCTCCTCTTCACTTAACTCAAACCCACTGTTCACATTTGCATCCCCAGCTGTCTATCCAGGGCTATTTCTCACATAAATGTGGAGGCGCTAATGATTTGGGATTGTGGACACAAAAACACCCGATCCTGCAATTTTGCAGAACTGTGGCTCACGCTTTACTCACCTCTATATTTTCAGCTCCTGTGTTGGTGAGAACTAGTTTCCAGTCCTCCTCAATGTCTTCAGGAGTATGAGGCTTCTGTGGACCTAACAGGCAGTGCTCGGGGACTCGGGGTAGGAAGTGAAGTCTGCAGGGTGAGGTTCTGGACATCTCGTGAAGTTGGTTCATCTCAGCCAGGACCAGCAGCTGCTTTGGAGTCTCTGATATCTTTGGAGCTGGGCTGTTGAGTGCCACAATACAAACCAAATAGTGACGTCATTTCCCTCATTCGCAGGGAAAATTCTACAGCAGGATATTCTGTCGCATGTCCTAGAACGTCTCACTGCCCTGGATGCTTGCTACTGGGTGCATGGCTCTGAGTGTTGGCCACATGGCCAAGTAATGCACAAGTAGCAAGTAATTGTTATTGAGGAAAATCATAAGCAGCTGATGTTTATTTTAGCAGTTTAGTCTGTGCCCTGTCCCCAATACACACACACACACACACACACCACACATTCTCTCTCTCTCCTCTCCCTCTCCCCTCTCTCTTCTTCTTTCTCTCCCCTCTCTTCTTCTTTCTCTCCCCTCTCTCTTCTTTCTCTCCCCTCTCTCTTCTTCTTTCTCTCCCCTCTCTCTTCTTCTTTCTCTCCCCTCTCTCTTCTTCTTTCTCTCCCCTCTCTCTTCTTCTTTCTCTCCCCTCTCTCTTCTTCTTTCTCTCCCCTCTCTCTTCTTCTTTCTCTCCCCTCTCTCTTCTTCTTTCTCTCCCCTCTCTCTTCTTCTTTCTCTCCCCTCTCTCTCCTTCTTTCTCTCTTTCTTCTTTCTCTCTCTCTTCTTCTTTCTCTCTCTCTTCTTCTTTCTCTCTCCCTCCCTCCGTCCCTTCCTTCCAGTGTGGTTGGAGTTTTGTATTGTGATTAAGAAAAAGTCATGTATTATATCTTCAGTCCATCCTGAGCCTGGAGGTTCTGGGCACCTCACCCATCTGGCCTACTCCAGCATTTAGAACTGCCAAAGATCAACAAAGATATAGAACTATTCTCCTGAGCATGCCAACTGACCTGTTTGCATTTAAGCTGAAAGCAATCCACGGAGTGAGTTTATCTAGAATGATCTCCCTCCTTGAATGCTGCTGCTCAATTAGACAGGTGGGAACCTGTCTGCAGGCTCAGCCAGGACACAGAGGTCAGCAAGAGAGACAGGTCGCCCACCACCCAGAAGGGAGGCTTTCCACCTGCTACCTCAGGGTGGAGGCCATGGAAATGGGAAATGCAGAATTCGGAGGGGATTCTCCATGTTTCCAGAGGAGGGCCCTGGCAGGAGCTGCCCAAGGTACTGTTAGAGCCAGAAACTAGCATGTGACAACTTAGTCGTGCTCATGGGAGAAGGTGTGTAGATTCTGGTCAGGTCTCATGTGGTTTTTTTTTTTTTAAAAAAAAGTTCCCTTTGACACAGGTAGAAGGCAGTTTTATTACCAAGCAACTCAAGGGTTGTGGCGGTGCTGTGCAGGGAACATGCCTCTGCGTTCGGTCTTCTGCCCTGTGGCGATATCTCAGTCTCTAGAGCCACAGGGCTTCTGCCTCTGCTTCTCTCTCTGTTGGCTCGTTGTCTGCCTCTGGAAACATGTCTGCTGGTCCCCTCCTTGGCAACATCTGAACCACATCTCTAAATATCTTAGTTAGCATTCTGAAAAGACAGATTCTGATTGGTTCCCAGTGTACCAATAGGTCAGGTGTTTCTTCCAAGTGAATGTGCACACGTGTATGTGTGCACACACAACTATCATGCTAAAAAGACTTAAGAGAAGTGTGGGTTATTGCAGAATTTCATTATTATAGAACAGCTTTAATTCTTACATGTTCTCTAGAGTAGTCAAATATAACACAGGCTTACAAGTTATATTGGCTCAAATGTCCACCTGTCTCCTCTACATGTTTTATTTAACCTAAGAATTCACAAGTAAGTTTCTGAAAGACCTCCTGCTGGTCTTGTGCCCAGAGTCTGATTTTCAGTCATGTGTGTAGCTGAAAAGCACTACACAAGCACTCTAGACTTTTCAGCCTCAGAACTGTCAACAGTCACAGTGGCTGCTGAGTGGAGGCAACTGTTTTCATATCCCATTACAAAGCAGACTTGAATTTCTATGTAAAATAAAGTTTACTGGCTCAAGAACCCAGGTGGTCAAATGGACTTCGGCAAGTAAATTGTAAACCGTTTTAAGAAGGTGTCTTGAACGGTAGAAAGGAGGTGGAAGATGTCCTTGAATCAAACTGTGAAGCATCTTTAGTTCTTCCATAGAGGAGTCTGGAGGGGTTTTCCTGCCAACACTTTGTTTCTGTGACTTTTTGTAAAATTACAGAACATTCTCTCCTGCTCCACCTCTCGTGTGTGTGTGTGTGTGTGTGTGTGTGTGTGTGTGTGTGTGTGTGTGTGTCTGTCTGCACAAGGGCCCATGCCATGGCACATGCGCACATGTGGAGGAGGTCAGAGGATAACCAGTGGAAGTCAGTTCTCTCCACCCTAAAGGCGTGAGGGATCAAATTACTACTTAGGTCATCAGGTTTGGCAGTAAGTGCCACACCTTGTAGCATGAATCTTAAAAGTTCTTATTAATAAAAACAAACCTGGAGCTGGGTATTGGGGTGAATGCTAGAAGATCAGAGAAGGTGAACAAGCCACAGCCAACCTCACCTTGCAATTCCTCAGCTGGTCTTGTTTCCTCAGGCTGGAAGCCTTTGAGTCCTCATCCAAATGGATCTCAGCTGAACTGCTGCTCAAAAGCCTAAAAGCTTAACCAACCTAGTTTCTGGTCCTCATGCCTTATATACCTTTCTGCCATCACTTCTTGGGATTAAAGGCATGAGTCACCATGCCTGGCTGTTTCCAGTGTGGCTTTAAACTCACAGAGATCCAGGAGGATTTCTGCCTCCAAGTGATAGGATTAAAGGTGTGTGCTACCACTGTCTAACCTCTATGTTTAATATTGTGACTGTTCTGTCCTCTGAGCCCAGATAAGTTTATTAGAGTACACAATATTTTGGGGAACACAATACCACCACAACACCTTGTTAAGATATCTTGCCCTGTGTCTTGTTTCTGTCATTAATGGTTGTAATAATAATAATATAGTCACCAAAATAGAAAACCAAGTATAAAAGACAGGCAAATAAACCCTTCCATTATACCGTGTGTAACTAAACAAAGACATGTGGGCCAGAGAAAGAATTCGTAGTAGAGAATTGGGGGTGCTGAGGAGTCCATTATAATATATAACCTTGCAGCATTCTGTGGTTACAATTTTGGGCTCAACAGTCTTTGTGAAGCGACTGCCTTCATACCTGGTGCTGAGCCTCAGGTGGGAAAGACCCACACTCAGGAAAGACAGACGTTTGCAAAGACCAAGGACAAGCTGGGCCCACAGGTCAATAGCGTCTCACTGTCCATCCTCCACCATACAGAAGACCAGCAGGGAATGTTCATGATGGCCCAGGGTAGAGAGAAGTTGAAAGGGGAAAGCACAGTAGGAGCTGGAGGACTTGGGGTCTAGCTGCTGCCCCATGACTGTGACTGATGGCTGTGCCGACCCTGGGAATGTACAAAGCAGGCTGCTGCTACGTGCCTCCCACGCTGTGTGCAACCGTTCCTGGGCCAGGAATTCTGAGAAATGCATTGCAAGTTTAGCTGAGCTGCCGCAGCATGGAGGCAGCAGGATCTGGAAGTGTGCACACAGTCCCATAAAGAATGCCAACAACTCTGCCTCTGTTTCCAGATTAAGCCGACTATAAACTTTGGCTGGTATGGAACAACGCGTCTGCTTTATTGAAAGCTACCTTACAGTGAGTTGGGGGAGTTACTACAATCTTGTAACAGCTCGCCACATAACTATTAATTTCAGAACCGAGTGTAGCGTACAAAAAGTGGCCGGCTCTCTAAGCAGGGAGGCACCCTTTTAATTAAATTCTGCCCTTCCACGTGTGCCCTGCCGTTGGGATTCTGTATCCAGCTGCCTTTAATATTGCATAACCCTTTGTGTCCTGCAGCTGGGTCGCACTCAGTAATTACTTACAGTGCATGTGAGGAAGGTCCTCCTGGAGCTCCCATTAATCATCTGCAGGAAAGAATGCTGGGAGGCAATGTTACTGCAGGTCACTTTTCCCTGCTGATTGGAGTCCCCCTCGAACTCAGTGCTTGATCTTGGCGCCCCCACTTGAATCACTCCTGGAAGATGGACTACAGCTGGGTCCTGTCAACCCCGGGGACTTGTGGTCGTAGTTTGGATTTAACTCTGCTAACATCTCAGAAACTGAGGACAAAATGCCTCATCTGTATTTCCCGAAGCAGTGTAAGCAGATAAGTCACCGGAGATGTCACTCAAAGCAAAAACCAAGCAGGACATTGGGTACCAGGAAGCAAAATTCTGAGCATCGTTGTGGCTGATCTGACATTTGCCCAGCCAAGACCTGGATACCCTGCTTCAGAACACAGAGTAGAACTGAGAAAACAATTGCCCTTGGACCTGTAGGAAGACATTTCATTACCAAGGTTATAGACAGCAAGACTTTCTTCCAGTACTTTCCATGATTCCTTTATGCTCTAGAGGAACGGCTTGAACAGGACTTCACAACAAATGGGGCCAGACTGTTTCTTGAGGATGTTCACATTGTGGACAACACTGACTTTCTTTTATACAACAAAAAGAGGAATACCGGCCATTTCCACACGGGAGGGCAGTATGTATTTTAAACTTTGACACATTTGCACCTTTGAGTGCTTGGGAATGACAGGTTCTGTGTGAATTCTGTCACCGTTGACTAAGGCAACCATGTGGCCTGCTCAGGGTCACTGTCTTGACCTTTCTGGAGTAGAGAGTAAAGGGATCTGGTACAAGGACAGATTCTTGAACTGTGACTTCTGGTCTTGGGCTTCTGGAGCACAAACTGAGCATGCCACCTGTCCCCCAGACCCAACTGAAGGGGACAAGAACTCAGGGTCCAGGTCATGAGGCAGCCTCTCAGCTTCTGTGACCGACATGTATCTGTTTCACTTTTCCCACTCAATTCTGTTTCCCTTCCCTGTTGTTGTTTTCTTACTCTCTGTCTCTTTGGGGCCCACCACCCAGCTCCCAAATAAGTCACATGCAGAGGCTTATTCTTACTTATGAATGCCCAGCCTTAGCTTGGCTTGTTTTACGCCTGCTTTTCTTAACTTAAAATTATCCCATCTATCTTTTGCCTCTGGGCTTTTCCTTTTCTATTCCTGTATACCTTTCTTTGTTTCTTCTTCCACAGCTGGCTGTGTAGCTGGGTGGCTGGCCTCTGGAGTCCTTCTCCTTCTCTCTCACTCCTTCTTCCTTCCCCCAGATCTCTCCTTCTATTTATTCTCTCTGCCTGCCAGCCCTGCCTATCCTTTCTCTTGCCTCACTATTGGCCGTTCAGTTCTTTATTAGACCATCAGGTGTTTTAGATGAGCAAAGAATCACAGCTTCACAGAGTTAAACAAATGCAACATAAACAAAAGTAACACACCTTAAAATAATATTCTACAACATTCCAGGTTATCCAGTGCCCCCTTTCAACCTCTATGGGCTCCAGGCACACATTTGGTGTATGCACATATGTGCAGGCAAAACACTGACACACATAAAATAAAAATAAAATAAATATTTGAAAAAAATCATTCCAAATTCTGAAATGGTTTCTTTACCACTTTACCTCTTTATTAGGGTCACATTTTCAACTTATGCTGGGATGTGCAGAGCACACATGCCTGTTGATTGAGCTGTGGATGAATGGATGAATGAGAACTCAGGAGGACACATGCCCTCTTACCACCAAACGGTGAAACCACTGCCTACCTTAGATCCATGTGGCCGCTGGCGGAGACCAGATGTTCTATGTTCTGAGTTCCCATCCCAGGCCCTTATTCTTTCTAAACAATGGCGCTATCAGCGGGACACCTGGGGTCTAATCAAATCCCCAGGCGGCTCACTGGGAAAGGTGAGCGGGGCCACACCATACAATTTGATACCCCCTTTCCTTTGCAGTAACCTCCACAAGACTGCCCTGTCCAGTGTGGAGGAAGATGGTGATCCCTGCTAGACTACAACTACTTTCTCATCACCTTCTTGTGTAATATCTCTTACAGAGCAATGAGAAAAGAATCCAGTGCCATGTCTACCTAACAAGTCTTAAGACATGGCTATTGTGGCTTATTCTTTCGTAGAACTCTGTTAGAAGTCCTCCAGCCTACCAACATCTTAGGACCAGTGACCCAAAGTGGAGCAGTCAATACAATAACCCAAAGGAGCACTGGCTCACAGGGTAAATTAAGAAATGTCTTGTGGGTGTTGGGAAATCGAAATCTGAAGGCAGACTGTGGTGTGGTTTCAAAATCAGACACAATAGGCAGTAAATCATGGAAGTGATGAGTCAACTTCTCACCCTGATGCCTTAATGTGGGCTCAAGTTTGTGACCCTGACAGAGTATTTACTTACTTGTTTATTTATTTATTTATTTATTCATTCATTCATTCATTCATTCATTTATTCATTTACTTACTTATTTAGTGTATACATGTGCAGGTGTATGTGCAGGCTGCAGGGCAATCTCCAATATCGTTCCTAAGGAATTCCTAAGGAATTCTAAGACAGGGTCTCCTATTGGCCTGCAGCTCATCTATTAGGCTTAGGCTGGGTGGCCAAGAAGCCTCCACAGTACAGTGGTTGCCGGTGTGTACCACCATGCCCAGCTCCTTTACACGGGTTCTGGGGATCAGTCTCTGGCTCTCACGCTTGTAAGTAAAGCACTTTATCAACTGAGATGTATCTCCAGCCCCTTGACAGAACTATTCTATTTCACTGCACACTGGTTGGTCCCTGGAACTCTACTCCAGATGCTAGGTGACCATAGCCATGTGTGGCCTGAGGGCTAGAGGGAATGGAAAGCCCTAGCACTATTGAGCATGCTTACAGCACCACACGGTCATACTCCCGAAGCCAGAGCCCGCCAAGCAGTGGTGATAGCTGCCCCAGAGCTGGAGGAACCTTCTGAAATCCAGCTGCCCAGTGTTCTTGAGGACAACAGGGCCATGGCGCCGCAGCTCTATCTCTTCAAAGGGTTTTTGGGGCTTGGTAGCAGGCAGCTGCCTCCAAGGCAAAATGTCTGCCCAGCTAAAAAGCACATTTCTCTTCTCCAACAAAAGTGGTTTTGTGCCTGGCATGAATTTTGCCTTCGACTTTGTCCTTCGTCCTCCTCCCACAGAAACAGAAAGGATTAATGGCCTGAATTTATGATGCTGTTGAAAAGGCATTATCAGCATCTCTTGGCAGCTGAAAGTCCACAGCCACACAGGACTCAGCAGCCCATTGATTTCCATAGGTGGGTCTGCCACTACATCTGGGTTTCACAGGCTTGGCTTGTGATTGGTGTGTCTCCGGTTGAATGTGACTTCAATGACCTCTCTGGGCCTCAGTTTCTTCATCATTCAAATAACAGAGTCCCTTTTGTTTCTGGGACCTGTGATGTTCTCTGTGTTTCTGCTTATATGCGATTCTGAGTTGATTGGTCTAGAATGCACAATATCCCCTTCTAATTAAATGACTTTGAGTAAGAGCAGACAGGCTCTGAGTTAGACTGGCTGTGCTGGCTAGTTTTATCTCAACTTGGCACATGCTAGAGCCGCTTTGAAATAGAGAGCCTCAGCTGAGAAAATGTGCTCACTGCATTGCTCTATGGGCAATCCCATGGTGCATTTTCATGGTTGATGATTGATGTCGGAGAACCCAGGTCACTATGTATTATGCCTGGGGAGGTGGTCCTGGGGATAGTAATGAAGCAGGAAGAACAAACCAATAAGCAGCCCTCCTCCATAGCTTCTGCTTCAGTTCCTGCCCTGAGTTCCTGCTCTGACTTCCTGGATGGTAGACTGCAAATGGTAAGCTGAAACAAACCCCTTCCTTTCCAAGTTGCTAACAGAAACCCTAACTAAGACAGAATTGGGAGCAGGTTTGGGGATATTGTTGTGACGGACCTGACCTGTGCTTTAGGGAGAACTGTGACAGCGTTTGAAATTTAGACTGGAAGAATTGTTGAGCACTCGGAGCTCAGTGTGCTGTTCTGTGAGAGACAGGAAGATAAAAATGTTGAAATAAATGTAGATGATGGAGGTGTGCCTTGTGAAGTTTCAGAGAGACGTTCTTAAGAGTCTCTTAAGGACCCTATTGGGGTTATTCAGTACTTTGAATCTGTGGTTATCTGTGGTCAATTGGAGCTGAGGAGTCAGCTGTGATGAGCAAGAAGAGACCAGTACCACTGAAGGAAGAGCTTTGCTGGGATGGTTGATGCTAGTTAGCTGGGGCTGAGAAGTTAGCAGTGATTCAGAAGAAGCTAGTATCACTGAGGATCATAAATTTAAAAGATGTTTGCTCAGGCTCCGCATACAGAATCTGTGGTCCAGAGGGGGGCCAATGTTGTACCTCATCTTGGCAGCCAAACTCGGTGGTGTAAGAGTCACTCAGATGGTATTGATTTTGAAGGCACGAAAGAGTCATAGAGAGCAGCTGAGGTTTGGCACTGTGTTGTTGGGCTGAGGTCCTTGAGGAGCGGCTGGAGAGAGGCCACGGGCAAAGGTGCAGCCTCAGTTGCAATAGAAAGCCCAGGATTGAAGGAGTCAGGGAGACGTTGAGGCTTGGTACTGTGTGGCAGTCAGAGTCCCTAAAGAGAGGCTATTGGTGGAAGGCGCAGCCCAGTTGTATTGCAGACCCCAGCATTTTGGAGATGCTAGTACCATGGATGACCACCCAAGGACATCAGTAGCTATGGAGTGGAAACTCCCTGAACCCAGAATACTGTGGGTGCTGTGAATGGCAGAGCCAGAGAAGTCCACACCCTTTGGAGGAGCCCAGAAGATCATGAATGAATCTCAGACATGGGACACCAAGTTGCTTACACTGTTGGAGTTTGGTTTTGCTTTGTTCAGATTCTGACTGTGCCCTGGTTCTTCCCTCTTGAAGTAAGAAAGCATGTAGCTTATTTTTTATTTTACAGGAGCCCACAGTTGAGAAACTTAATTTTTAAGAAGGCTTTGGAGTTTTAGAGAGACTTTGGATATTTTAGAAACTTGAATATTTTGGTGAGGCTCTTAACATTGGAAGAAACTTTGAATGTTTTAAAGAGACCGAATTTCTAAAAACTGTGGAAATTTTAAAGTTTGGAATATGTTTTATATTGTAATATTGATATTACTATGATACGCCGGGAACAGCAAGAAAGGAAAGGCTATGGTTTGAGCCATGTGTTTGTGTGTCAAATTGACAAGGGGTCAATTGTACTGGCTAGTTTTATGTCAACTTGACATAAGCTAGAGTCGTTTTGGAAAAGGGGCCTCAACTGAGAAAATGTCCTCACTAGATTGCCCCGTGGGCAGCCTGTTGTGCATTTTCTTGTTTGATGATTGATGTGGGAGGACCCAGCTCACTGTGGGTGGTGCCATCACTGGAAAGGTGGTCTTGGGTGCTCTAAGGAAGCAGGCAGAACAGACTTGGGAGAAGCAGAACAATCAACACCACTCCTCCATGGCTCCTGCTTCAGTTTCTGCCTCCAGGATCCTGTCTTGAGTTCCTGCCCTGACTTCCGTGGTTTATGGACTACAGACTGTAAGATGAAATAATCCCTTTCCTCCCCAAGTTACTTTTGGTTATGATGTTTTATCACAGCAATAAAACCCTAACTAATGCACTGGCTTCTGATGAGTAGAAAATGGACTGTTTGACAGTGTGTTTTGTCAAACTTGTGCAGAACTTGCTGATCTTCCCTTACTGTTCCTAGGACCATGATAGTGAACTTAGATTGTTCATGAGCCAACACCAGCATAGCAAGTGGGAAGTCTTCTGAAGCCCAGAGGAGGAGCCCTCTGTAGAAGACATGTAGGCTGTGATTAGAGGAGACCCCCTTCCTGTGTTCATCTTAGCTCCCAGTGTTCTCATTTAATGCCTTTTGAAGGATGGGCATTGGCATAACTCTGTAGTAGATGAGTGGGAGGCCATCTTGACAGTTTGGGGCTGGGCTCTAACTGAATCTACTGCAGGGACATTGATGTATGATCTTTTTTTTTCTTCTTTGAAATAATTGATGGCATGAGCCCGTTCACGAAAAAGGCAAGTGAAAACACTCCCAGCACATTCTCCATAGGCTGCCACTTAGTACTATTTATCATAATAAATGGATGTGGCCAAGTATTTTTCTCTTTTATTTAAACAACTTCCCATAGTAAAGTGCTCTTTCCAAATCAGATTCCCTGATAAAGAGCTAGGTTGAAATTATTGCCAACATCTGACAGGGGGGTAGGATTCTTTTGACTTATTAAGTGAACAAGTAGATGCTTGGGATAGCTGAATTCTAAGGAGATGTTGGATTGGCTCCAGCAGGGCATGAATCGGGATGAACGTTCATAGGAGGAATGTTTGTAAGACATATAATTTTGACAAAAACTGGATGAAGCATAGAGACGTTCTTGCCCCAGGAAGTTCATGAACTGACCTCGGATGAAACACTCAGCATGTGTTATTTCATTTTGTAATCACAGCAAGCACAAAGGCATGAGTGTCCTGGAGAAGAAGTGGCCACGGCCTTCTGTAGCTTTTCATCAAGCTGTGGAATCTGTTTCCCAACCCCTCGGGGTTTTCCTAGTAAATAGGATGTGGCAGAGGGGATTTTGTGCAAGCTCCAGGACCTGATTTACTAGAGCCCCTGCTCCCCTGCCTCATGGAATGCTGTAGAAGGAAACCAGGCTAGACTTCTGAATGATAAAAGGCCTATGGAGAGGAAGGGCCATACACCAGCCACTCATGTGAGGCCGTCTTAACACCTGCCAGACCCAGCCTAGCCAGCAAATGCCTAAAGCCATGAACTGGAGCAAGGGTTGGAGTTGAGTCTGATAGGGAGGATGATGAAGAAGGAAAGAGAGGTTATTTGAAGCCACTGAGTTTTGTGGTGACATGTCACACAACAATAAATCCTTGGACAGAAGAGCATAACATCAGCAAGGATCTCAGAAACATTCCCTACCACAACCACTGCTGTGGGATGTTCTGTATGGCAAATGTGTTGCTTATTGGTCAATAAATAAATCACTGATTGGCCAGTGGCTAGGCAGGAAGTATAGGCGGGGCAAGGAGGAGAAAAAAGCTGGGAAGTGGAAGGCTGAGTCAGAGAGACACTGCCAGCCACCACAATGAGAAACAGCATGTGAAGATGCCAGTAAGCCACAAGCCATGTGGCAAGGTATAGATTAATGGAAATGGATTAATTTAAGCTGTAAGAACAGTTAGCAAGAAGCCTGCCACGGCCATACAGTTTGTAATCAATATAAGTCTCTGTGTTTACTTGGTCGGGTCTGAGCGGCTGTGGGACTGGCAGGTGAGAGAGATTTGCCCTGACCGTGGGCCAGGCAAGAAAACTCTAGCTACACCAAGGTTTGAAGAAGTAGGCAGAAATCATGGTTGGAACGTGAGCCTTTGACTTCCAATTCTTTGCTTATCAATATCAAAACTACTCTACTTCAATGTAAAAGTCCCAAATTGCTGGAAATGTTCAGATTTTATTTGAAGGCCCAATATCTTATAAATGGATGATGGTAAAGAGGGAAAAAATAATATAGCCTAGGACTTACCTTTCTGTCTCTACTCACCAACAAATGTTTCCCAAGGCACTTTAGAGAATGTGCCACCTGCCCCTTCGCGGCTGGTATTTCCAGAACACAGCTGTAAACATTCTCACATCTCAAGGCCCATGGCTCCCTGTACATATGGACAAGCTTTGCCTTTCCTGAAAAAATGTGCCCACTTTAAAAAAAAAAAAAAAAAAAAAAGATTTCCCAGGGAGCCAGTTCCCTGTGAAGGCGATGTTCTGAAGCGTGTGAATTCATAGGTGAGGTCAAGGCCTTTTCTGAAGAGTTATTCTGCCAGCTGGACGGACACAAGCCTAGGAACCTTCTATGAAAGGCCAATGTCTCTTAAACTCAAAGCTTTATGGTGTGTTATAGCTAGTCAACTCTGAATTGTAGCTCCTCAGACACAGGCGGTAAGTCAACAAACAAGCGTGGCTATGTCCCAGTAGACCTTATTTGTGAAGATCAGCTGTGGAGCCCATTCTGCTTTAACCAACGCCTGCATTAGAGGAGGAAGCCATGTGCTCCAGAGCTTGTGCCTGTGCTGGCCTGACATCTAGAGGAGTGAACGGGTCACACAACTTGTAGCTTGTGCTGTGTGCTCAAGCTACCATGTTATGTCTCAGGAAATGGCTTCAAACAGCCACCACATACTCATTTGCTTATGGTTCTCTACTAGAGCTTAGCTCACTCATGCTCACCAGTGTGGGTCATTACAGCCAGGATTTACGGAAATAATCCTTCCAGTAGCGCCATTGTTTGTTGGGCTGCAGGCAAAGCAAGTCAGCAGGCAGGGGCATGACAGATGGCCTTCTGGCCAAGGTTAAGTGTCCAAGGTTGTCCTGGGCAGACGGCTGAATCTCAGCTGACTTTTCTGGGCAGTGAGGAGGGTAATAAGTAGCAGACACAATGAAATGGGTGGGCTGTGGATGCCAACCTCACGTCCTCTTTATGCCTCGTTCCCGAGAGAAGTCAACTCCGGGACTATTATCACCCTTTGTGGGGAGCAGCTGTAGACGATTCAAGTGAATTTGTGCCAGGAGGTTTGGGAACAAGCTGATTGCCTGCCTGAGCCCTGGCTCTCTACCCACATCGTTGATGGCAGGACCTCCATAAATATCGTCCTATAGTCTGCTTTGGAATCTCCCTCGTGACAGGCAGTCAGATAATTGGAGGCGGCAAGAGCTGCTTGGAATATGGTGCCTGCTGTTCCCTCGGGGGTTACTGCCTGATCAATAGAGGTTCCTTCTTGAGCCCAGGCTCACCAGATGGAGTTTGTTTGTAAAAATCAGCCTCAATCAGTGAGATCAGATATTACATGCTTGTAATTCAGTTTGCTTTTTGGAACTGTGTCTCGCAGCCTTCAGTGGGGCGGCCATTAGGCATTTGCTCCTTCAAGTTGGAGCTTGATTTATTTTGCTGGAAACCCTTTTGGAGATGGCAGAGTAACAAAAACAAGAACAGTTTAAACTAAAATCTACATCCAGCATGATGGATTGCTTTCACCAGCGTTCACTGCTAGGATGCTGCCATGTTTGACTCACACGCCGCTATTTGTAAGCGCGGATTAATTTTAAACATCCCACGTAAAGCGCAGGGTGGTCTGCAGTTCCGTGTGGCATGAAGAGCCTCGCAGTGTGAAGTGTGTTTCTTTGGAAACAAATTTAGCTTGAAGGACTTTCTGCAAATGCCTGGTCTCACTTATGGCTGCAGCAAGTGAGTATCTCTATGTGGGGTTGACCATATGGCTCCCTAGACTTCTCTGTCGTGTGCAATCGTTCTGTGTCAATCACGAAGAGTCCGGGAACTTAAGTCCTACAGTCTCTATCCACTTTCTTCTCTCTTTCTCCTCCTCCTCCTCTTCTTCTTCCTCCCCCTGTTTCTCCTCTTCCTCTCCTTCCTCCTCAGATGTGTAACCCGTGGGCCATTGGTGCTTTTAATGAGCTATTTGCCATCGTATGTCATCTGTTTTGGGTGCTAATTTAAGTTTCTCTCTTTGTATGACTGTTGGTGCTATAATCAGAATCACTGCCCCCACCCCCAGGGCCATTTTTCTCATTGGTGCTGACATCTTGAAAACCAAGGCCCTCCTCTGTCACCCAGATCAGCTTACTTTCCTGCTTTTAAACTCTGCCATGATCTCTGCCCTTCTCTCCAGTGTAAACTTTAACTTGAAATCTAGGGCTTCTCTGTCCTACTTGTATATCACCCCCAAACACACACACACACACACACACACACATCATTCCTACCACTACCACCGCCACAACCATGACCATTTAACATCTCCAGTCCCCTTCAGCTCTCCTCTGGTTCTCCTCTGGAGGAAGACATGTGGGGTGTTTAGTTTCCACATGAACCTGACCCACTTAGAACACCACGTTAGGAGATAGTGAGGTGCTCTTCTTGTGTGACCATGACAGTGTTTTTCGGAGTGTATCAATTGAGCATCCTGCCCTGAATGTAGGTGGGCAGCTTCTCACGGACAGGCTCCGCATGAATGAACTAGAATCGGAGGAAGGATGATGGCACCCAACAGGCATTACTTTCTGCTTCCTAGCCTGCCATGACGTGACTGAGCGGCTCCTCCAGGCCTCCCCACCTGTCCTAGGTCCTGTGACACATGAGTCCTAACAACACTCCCTCTAAGTTGTTTCTGTCTGGTGTTTGACCACAGCTGTGAACAGCTTACCATCTCTCTGCTTCCTTCATTTTCCTTCTCTACCCCTGCCCCCTACATTGTAGTGTGGCGTTCGACTCCATCTCCTCCAATTCTCTTAGCTTCTGTTCAGATCCTCATGGTCTCATTCCCACCAGACAGATTTGTTTGGGTTTTGAGGAGGTCTTGAGTGTCTCTATATTCTCTCCTGCTCTAATAGAAGCACACAGCTGGCTCTAGCCAAGAATTTCACGGAAGCCATATTCCTTCACTGTCACTTCTATGTGGCAATTGTATGCAAACTCCCACTGCTGTCCAATGCCCATCTGTCCACTTGAATGTCACTATCTCCTACTTTGCTGTTTGAATGGCTTCTCATTTGTCTTCTATATAAGGCCTACAGTGTCTGGTCTTATTTATTGGCTGCCTATGGAACATGGACAAGCATTCTCTGTGCTAGGTTGTAATCCAAGAGGTATTGTGACAATATGTGGTTATGGGATAACAGCAAATACCACCACAGAAGTCTTTCTCTTTCTGCCCCTGACCCTGGGAACTTTAGGAGCTGGGCTTTGTGTCTGCTGGCCATCACAGAACTTGTGCTGATCTCTCCCTTCCCAGAACACCATTCCTAACTTGACTGTGGCCTGAGGAGCCTTTAAGTTAGGCTATGCTGATCACAGACACCAAACAGTCATAGGTTTTCTTGTGGTCACAGGCACCCAAGTTGTGGCTGCTTGTCGTCTATGCTTAGATGGATACTGTGAGTCCCTGGCCTTGCCTTGGAGTATATCCTTCAAAAAGATCAGCCATGGTGCTGGAAATTGTGAGTAACATTTTGACCATGTGCATCTGGTTGTGAATGAGTACGGAACTGAGGTTTCTGTTCTACTCCCGAGGCAGGCAACCTCAGTTTCCCACTTCGGTCTCATTTGCTCTTCATGTGTCTCAGAGGTGAGAGTAGAGACAATCAGCTGACAACCATTAAGACATTACCTACCAACTAAAACATTGGTTGGAGATTACAAAGGACTGACCAGTGAGTTAACTGACCATGTTCCTTCAAGACCAGGAGAGCTGATTTTAGATACACAGACAGACATATATCACACATACATAGGCACAACCCACAAACAGACACATACACAGAAACACATCACATATACAGACACATCACACACTCACACACACACAGACACATACACAGAGATACACACACAGACACATACACAGACAGATATATACACCCAGAGAAAGACACACACACACACACACACACACACACACACACACACACACATACACCTTCCCTCTTGCTTTCTTTTCCTAATGGCTCATATATGCACCAGCTTTACATCCAAATTCCATTACCTTGTGGGTTCAACCAGCATGCCAATCCCTCCCACGTTTGAACTTCCATTTCTGACCTTGAGTTATGACTGTGATCACATCTTTGTTCGTGTGGAACGTCAACTATCCATGGCTAATGACTGTGTGTTAAGGCTTTATGTGACTGACTTTCCCAAGATGAGCATTTTTGCTTAGGGTAGTAGTGGTGGTTGGAAAGAGCATCATGTAGCTCAGAATGCTCTCAAACTTGCTGTGTGTTGAGGATGGCCTTTAATTCCTGACCCTTAAGCTTCAGCTTCTTAAAATGTTGTAATTACCATCCCGTTCCCTATGTTCTCATTCCCCATCCCCTACCCTCCATTGCCCCTGCTCATCCCCAGTTTACTCATGGAGATCTCATCTATTTCCCCTTCTCAGGGTGATCCATGCATCTCTCTTAGTGTCCTCCTTGTTATTTAGCTTCTCTGGAACTGTAGGTCGTAGTCTGGTTTATCCTTTGCTTTACATCTAGTATCCACTGCTGTGGGATGTATGGCAAATGTGTTGCTGATTAATCAATAAAACACTGATTGGCCGTTGGCTAGGCAGGAAGTGTAGGCGGGGCAAGGAGGAGAATAAAGCTGGAAAGTGGAAGGCTGAGTCAGAGAGACACTGCCAGCCGCCACAATGACAAACAGCATGTGAAGTTGCCGGTAAGCCATGAGCCATGTGGCAAGGCATAGATTAATGGAAATGGATTAATTTAAGCTTTAAGAACAGTTAGCAAGAAGCCTGCCACGGCCATACAGTTTGTAACCAATATAAGTCTCTGTGTTTACTTGGTCGGGTCTGAGTGGCTGTGGGACTGGCAGGTGAGAGAGATTTGCCTTGACTGTGGGCCAGGCAGGAAAACTCCAGCTACAATCCACTTATGAGTTGAGTACATACCATGCTTGTCCTTCTGAGTCTGGGTTACCTCATTCAGGATGATATTTTCTAGTTCCATCCATTTGCCTGCAAATTTCATAATGTCATTGTTTCTTACAGCTGAGTAGTACTCCATTGTATATATATGTACCACATTACAATGAAAGAGATATCTTGATAGAGGGAGACATCATGGGGATAGGGAGAAACCTGGTGCTAGGGAAGTTTCCAGAAATCCACAAGGATGACCCCATCTTAGACTACTAGCAATAGGAGAGAGGGTGCCTAAGCTGGCTCACCCCGGTAATCAGATTGGTGAATACCCTAACTGTCATCATAGAGCCTTCATCCAGTAACAAGGAAACAGATGCAGAGAGCCATGGCCAAGCACCAGGCTGAGCTCCAGAAGTCCAGTTGAAGAGAGAGAAGAGGGATTCTATGAGCAAGGCACATCAAGACCATTATGGGGAAACTTACAGAGACAACCAAACCAAGCTAGTGGGAACTCATGAACTTTAGACCAACAACTGTGGAGCCTGCATGGGACTGGCCCTCTGCATAGTGAGACACTTGTGTAGCTTGGTGTATTTAAGGGTTCCCTAGCAATAGGAATAGGATCCATCCCTGGTGCAGGAACTAGCACCATTTTGGAGCCTATTACCTATGGTGGGACACCGTGAACAGCATGATACAGGGGGAGGGGCTTGGACCTGCCTTAACTGGATGTACCAGGCTTTGCTCACTCCCCATGGGAGGCCTTATCTTTTCAGAGGAGGGGATGGAGGGT
The DNA here is from genome assembly GCF_949786415.1 of Peromyscus eremicus. NCBI lineage: Eukaryota > Metazoa > Chordata > Mammalia > Rodentia > Cricetidae > Peromyscus > Peromyscus eremicus. Next base: position 53,860,811 of record NC_081435.1, on the reverse strand, counting down.
GGGCTGGGTGGGGGAAACTGGGGGGAGTAAGAGGAGGGATGGGGGAATCTATTTAGTATAAAACATGAATAAAAAATTTCTTCATTTAAAAAAAAAGTTGCGCCGGGCGGTGGTGGCACACGCCTTTAATCCCAGCACTCGGGAGGCAGAGCCAGGCGGATCTCTGTGAGTTCGAGGCCAGCCTGGGCTACCAAGTGAGTTCCAGGAAAGGCGCAAAGCTACACAGAGAAACCCTGTCTCGAAAAACCAAAAAAAAAAAAAGTTGCAATTACACTATCACGTGCCACCATGCCTGACTAGGAATGAACTTTGTGTTTTAAGTCAGTTAAATGATTTCAACATACACTAAAGAAGCTGAGCCCATAGAAGCAGAGGAGAGTGGGGGTTCCCAGAAGCTGTGGGTAGAGATGGGTTAACTAGTACGAGGCTAGACTCCAGTAAGTTCTGGTGTTCAATTACACAGGAGGTGATTACAGTTAACAGTCTGTCATGATACAAATCAAAATAGCTAGAGGAAAGGAGTCTAATGTTCTCATCACAAAGAAACGAGAATGTTGGAGATGAGAGACGGCTTGAACATCCCGAGCCAATCTGTGCACAGCCTGTAATGCACTGTACCCTGCAAATCCAAACAGACCTGCCAATACAGGGCTATAAGTAGAAATTAAAACATGATAAGACAGACTTGGAAGAAAAACAGAAACAAAATACCCCCAAACTTCCTGCCTGAAGTAGAGGAAGGAATGGCTTTTGATAGGCAACAAGTCCTACTTCACACATGTTGTGAAACCCGGTTTTTCTTTGTCTCTATAAAGAATCCATTCTAGTGAGTCAATCCTGTATCTGCCTTAGGTCCATCATGATGGAGGTTGTCTCCTGATGCATCACTGAATAAACTGCGGGGACTGTTTAAAAACAAACAAAAATCAAAACAAAACAAAAAGAATTTTCTGTTGGAAGGTCAGAGACCGATGTGTGTGGGATGGAAGTGTGAACCTCGGTCAGTTGGAAGAGATCATTTGCAAGATATTATTGAATCTCACCATTTTTTTTTTTTTTTTTGGTTTTTCGAGACAGGGTTTCTCTGTGTAGCTTTGCGCCTTTTCCTGGAACTCACTTGGTAGCCCAGGCTGGCCTCGAACTCACAGAGATCCGCCTGGCTCTGCCTCCCAAGTGCTGGGATTAAAGGCGTGCGCCACCACCGCCCGGCTGAATCTCACCATTTTTTTTTTTTAAGAAAAATGGTGTATACACAGATAGTTTTCATTTTATAGTGGAGAGTTAATTTCTTTAAATCTCTTAGTAATAAAGCAGGAATGGGTGGCTAGATGCTCAGTGGTTAGGAGCATCTACTTAGTGCTCTTGCAGAGGACCAGAGCACTAAGGATTCTGTCCCCAGCATCTGAGTTCAGTGGCTCACAGTCACCTGTATTTCCAGCCCCAGCACATCTGATGTCTTGGCCTCTGAGGACTCCCACCCTCACACACATACTCCAACACACACACACACACACACACACACACACACACACACATACACACACACACACACACACACACACACACACACACACACGCATACATGCACATAATAAAAATAATAAAAATAAATTGTCATAATATTTTAAAAGTGAGTATTAAAGCAACATATTTGTAGCTGATAAATACATGTAGAATTATTGTTAATTGTTGTTATGGAGAGGATCAGTGACATTTCGTGGAAGATCAAAAGTTACACAAAAGTCAGTTTGGCCCTGACTTTCCCAGTTAGGGAACCACCCAGTACAGAGCTGACGCCTTTTATTCAAAAGTAGCCATGTTCCTGGGAGGCTCGGCAATCAGCTGCCTGTTATAGTCTTTGTTCTTCATGTATTTTATGAATTTGAATTCATGTGCAATATTTTATTTCCTAAAAGTTATTTTTATAAACTGAAAAAGCCCCTAGAATCTGTTTCCATGATACATGCAATGTAGCTTTTGTATTTTCTATGAAAGATGGGAGTACTTACAGACACACATTGAGACTCCCATCACAGTCTGATCCTGTGTTCTTGCTGTCAGATTATTACAAGCTGCTTTTAGATCTTTGTCCTGAGTCTGACCTTAACCATTTTTCACAGTTTCCTAGGAGGAGCCTCCTAGCTTATATGGACAGCCAACTATTTCCTCATTACATCTCGTTTTTAGATACTTTTAAAAATTCTGTGTGTGTCCATGTGTGAGTATAGGCATGTGTGTGCTGTTACCTGTAGAGGCCAGAAGAGGGTGTCAGATTCCCTGGAGCTGAAGTTACCATTGGCTGTGAATTGCCTTGATGTAGGTGATGGGAGCTGGACTCAGGTCCTCTACAGGAGCAGTGCACGCTCTTAACCACTGAGCCATCTTTCCAGCACCTCCTTTTTACATCTTAAATATTAGCCATAGTCAAAGTTATTTGAAGACTTTTCAGGGTGGAAAAGAGAAATATGCTTTAATATTGCATTTCACTTCAAGCTCTTCCCCTAAACACTAAGTGTTAGTGTAAACCTGGTGGAATGCTGGGTTCCTTAGCTGGATGTTCGGGTATCCTTCACAGATCATCCATGTCAGACTCCACAGGAAGTCATTTGTGTGGAATTCTAGGCCTCTGCCAATCAAGAAGCATGGGCCCAGTTTTTGTGTTTTAATTGGCTCCCTAGGTGATTTCAGAGCTCAGTGGACTAGGAAACCTTTGGGACTCAATGTTTTAAAATGGAGACTCTCTAAGAAGGAGTCCAAAATGCTGAGGTGAGTCCCAGATAGGTTTGTTTCTTAAAATTTTAAAGAATGTTTAAAGGCAGGCAGGCATGGAAGGAAAGCCCACTACTGGGTGGCCCGAGTTTGGTGGAGGCTTGGAGTAATCAGTCTTTCCCCTTATTGGGGTTTGGGGGTTCACCAGTAACAAGGGATTCAACTGCAGACACAAGAAGAGGGATGTAGCCAAGGAGGGAATTGGAAGGCTCAGTTCTATGGTGTTCTTCTGTGGGGGTGCTTGGACAGCAAGGGATAATTGGAAAGCAAGGCTTTGCCACTGCAGAGCACCCTTGCATGCCTTAGGTCCTTTCTTGCACTTTCTGCAGAGCCCCCTTGCATGCCTTAGGTCCTCTCTTGCACTTTCTGCAGAGCCCCCTTGCATGCCTCGGGTGCTTCCTTGCACTTTCTGGTCCTGGTGTGTTTCCCAGCACCGTTCCATAAACTCTTTCCAACTCTTGCCTTAGTAGCTGCACTTTTCAGATGATCACAAAGCGATAGAACAGTGGTTCTCACCCTTCCTAATGCTGCGACCCTTTCCTACAGTTCCTCATGTTGTGGTGACCCCCAACCAAAAAATCTCTCTCTCTCTCTCTCTCTCTCTCTCTCTCTCTCTCTCTCTCTCTCCTTTCTTGTTCATGTGTGATTGAGTTTATTGTAAAGAAAGGTAACAGAAAATGGGGATGGATAAAAAAGAAGTTGGACATAGAATTAATGGGGGTCTTCTATCCACAGGCCTTAGATTGAGGTGTTGGCTCCTTTGGGTTAGCTCTATAGAAAGCATGAAACAGACACAAAACAACCCCCGATGGCTTGCATAGGTTTTTGCCCCCATGTATAAATAACTCCTCACTCCCCTTGTCTCAGGACTTGGAATTTTATGGGTGCTTTAGTGAGGACTTAGGATCCTAAAGGTAAGACAGGAGAATTTATTGAGTGGAATCAACTTGGGTGGATCAAAGACATTCAGAATTGGAAAAAAAATCCAAACCCATCTATTACAAAACTTATTTTTTTAAACTAAAAGACTTGTACTGTAGTCAAAACATAACTTATAGAAAGTTAAGCTTAAATATCATAGTCTCATAGGATATGATAACAGAAGTTAAACACCATGATTTTTATTGAGTATGCTTTGAAGGATATTCAAACAATACAATTTTGGGGAGAACAAGAATATTCCTTAATAGTTTCCAAACTGATAAGAGGTAATATATTTTGGGGAACTATGGGTATGGTCAGATTTACTGGCCATGGAGAACCAGGGAGATGTTTACTTGATTTTCTGTCTGATTTCACCATTAGATGGTGGAAGGTGTTTTTAATTGTGCATATATGTCTATGTCTATATATGTGTATATGTCTGTGTCTATGTGTGGGTATATGCTATGTATGGGTATATGCCTATGTATATTCTTATGTCTATGTATGGGTATATGTCTGTATATATGTCTATGTATGGGTATATGTACATGTCTGTGTCTATGTTTATATGCACGTGTATGGGTATGTGCACATGAGAACAGATGCCTGTGAAGGGTGGAAAAGAGTGCCAGATCCCCTGAGGCTGGACTTACAGGCAACTGTAACAGGAGCTGCCAAACATGGGTGCTGGGAACTGAACTTTAGTCCTCTGCAAGAGCAATGCCCACTCTAACCACTGAACAATCTTTCCATACCCAAATGTTAGAAGTCATATTGGTTATCAGTTGCTATGTAACAAATGACCTCAAACCTGACAATGTCAAGCAATACATGTTTTCCTATTTCGTTTCTGTTGGTAAAGAATTTGCATACCATCTTGGAGTCCCTCCCTGGTTATAATATGGGTCAGCTCAGGCATAAGGTTGAGGTTCTTCATGGTTCACTCAAGGAAAGAAGAACTTCCAAGCTCCGGTGGTTACTGGCAGGGCTCTGTTTCTCATGGGATGCTGGACAAAGGGCCTCAGTTTTTCACTGGCTCCTGGCCACCCCTAGCTGTTTACCAAACATGTCTCTTCAGCCTGGCAGCATGCTTCACCAAAGCATGCAAGCCACAAGGCGTCAGAGATAGTCTGTCAGTGAGACAGAGGCTGTGAGCTTTTACAGCTGAAGTACATGAGTGGCATCTGTCACCTTTGCCATATCTCTTGGTCAGAAACAAGTCACTGCCTTTAAGGGGAGAGGGTTACATGAAGGTTATACATCACTACACACTAGGAAGGTACAATCAGGAGGCCATCATACATATCTGTCTTCCAAAGGCCTCTAAAGTCTTGTCTGGCCACTCCTATCCTAGAAAAGAAGTCAGCTGTAAATGTCCCTAGGGCTTCTACAACATATGGCTGCCTGGGGGTGGTTCTGTTCCCACCCTTTTCACACAGGACCCTGATATGTAGAGAGTCCTTTCAGCTAGTGCCCTGTAGCCAGCATTCCCCATGAGTAGACACAACTAGCTCAGTGTCATTGAGTTGTCCTTTGGGGAATTGGATCTTTAGTGTGACAGCCGGGAAGCATGTATTTTGTGTAAAGAGAAGACAGAAGGAATGGGTGTGGAAGACACCAGCTAGAGTATTTTTATTTTATTTTATTTTATTTCACAATACAATTCAGTTCTACATATCAGCCACGGATTCCCTTGTTCTCCCCCCTCCCGCCCCCTCCCCTTCCCCCCAACCCACCCCCCATTCCCACCTCCTCCAGGGCAAAGCCTTCCCCGCGGACTGAGATCAACCTGGTAGACTCAGTCCAGGCAGGTCCAGTCCCCCTTCTCCCAGGCTGAGCCAAGCGACCCTGCATAAGCCCCAGGTTTCAAACAGCCAACTCATGCAATGAGCACAGGACCCAGTCCCACTGCCTGAATGCCTCCCAAACAGATCAAGCCAATCAACTGTCTCACCCATTCAGAGGGCCTGATCCAGTTGGAGGCCCCTCAGCCATTGGTTCATAGTTCATGTGTTTCCATTTGTTTGGCTATTTGTCCCTGTGCTTTATCCAACCTTGGTCTCAACAATTCTCGCTCATATAAACCCTCCTCATTCTCGCTAATTGGACTCCCGGAGCTCCACCCGGGGCCTAGCCGTGGATCTCTGCATCCAGATCCCTCAGTCATTGGATGGGGTTTCTAGCACGACAATTAGGGTTTGGCAATTCCATCACCAGAGTAGGTCAGTTCGGGCTGTCTCTCAACCATTGCCAGCAGTCTATTGTGATACTACTCAGCAGAGAAAAACAATGACATCATGAGGTTTGCAGGCAAATGGATGGATCTAGAAAAAATCATCCTGAGTGAGGTAACCCAGACTCAGAAAGACAAACATGGTATGTACTCACTCATAGGAGGATACTAGATGTGGAACAAGGATGATTGGACTGCTACTCACATCACCAGGGAGGCTACCTGGAAAACAGGACCCCAAGAAAGACACGGGGATCGCCCAATGACGGAGAAATGAATGAGATCTACATGAACAGCCTGGACATGAGTGGGGGAAATGAAGGGCGAGGGTCGAGGGAAAGAGAGCTTGGGGGAGTGGGAGATCCCAGCTGGATCAAGAACAGAGAGGGAGAACAAGGAATAGGAGACCACGGTAAATGAAGACCACATGAAAACAGGAAGAAGCAAAGTGCTAGAGAGGCCCATAGAAGTCCACAAAGATACCCCCACAATAGAGTATTTTTTTGTTGGCGTTGTTTCATTGTTCTTGGACATATGATGGTAGATAGAAACCTGTTTGTGATTATGTTTCAAAATGGAATTCGGTTCCTCTGATGAATAAAAAACGTTATCAGAGATGATTCAGAATGGAAATGAAGAGAAAACAAGGGTGCATGTATATTTTGGCAACTGAAGATGAATGTTCCCTTGAAGTTCTTTGAAGCTTGGGATACATCTGAAGTTTACTAAGGACTTTTCTGAGAATGAACTCATCCATTTTATAGCTATTCTATATCAGATTTAAATATGCTCATATTATTCTTGGCATTCTGGTTTTATGAGACCATAAATCTTTAGGTATGTTATCCACTTGCCATATTTAATGAAAAGTAAAATGTTTTGCTAAATAGTACCTTATTTTGACAGTAGTGCATATTTATAACCATGTCCACTTAAAGTGTATTTTGTGGTTACTGTATTCTAGGCACTCTTCAAATATTTAAGAAATAATTCAGAGTCTATCACAGTTCTAGAAGTGAGCACTATTAATACTTCCATTTACAGATAAAATAAGTAGCATACAAGAGATTAAGTGACCTGCCTGCCCAAGCACACACCAGAGTGTATCACGAGTCAGATTTCATTAAGTTTGTTATGTTCAAGTTTAAAGGGTGAGATAAGAAACTATATTAAAAACAGAAGAAAGATTAGCCACATGCCTTTTGTGTGGACACATTAAATACTGAGTCCTTTATCTACTGGTAAAAACAAGCACAGGCTGTCACCTTGGTTTGGCTGGCATTGTGTCACCAAAGACTAATATAAAACATCCCCAGAGCCTGATTTTAAAAATTAGAGCTAAGACTGGACATTGGTGTTCTTGGAAATGGATAAGAAGTCATACGCAAAGGATGAATCTAACCATGATGTTTTAAATGTGAAGTCCCGCCACGGTCTTGGGCATTTGTGTACTAGCTCCCCAGTGGTGGTGCTGTTTGGGTAGGTGTAAGGGGTGTGGTCTTGACAGAGGAAGTACGTCACTAGGGGGTGGCCATTGAGTTTTCAAAAGCCATGTGCCATCTCCATTTCTCTCTCTGCCTCGTCTTTGTGGTTTGAGATGTGTGTCCTCAGCTTTCAGCTTCCAGCTCCAACTGCCACGTCTGCCACCGGTTGCCATACTGTCCCAATCATCCTGGAGGCTAAACTTCTGGATCTGTAAGCCCAAAATAAACCCTTCCTTCTGGTAGTTGCCTTGGTCATACTGTATTATCACAGCAATGAGAAGGTAGCTAATGTACTAACTGTTAAAAATCCTCATCCCTGAAAATAGTCTCAATAGCTGAAACAGGGATCCCCACAAATCAATACAGAAGCTTTCTGCTGAGAAACACGTTTAAAATTTGTTTGTGTGTGGTTTATAAGCAAGTTAGAAAAAAACCCCACAATTTTACTTTTTTGGGTTTAGTGTAAAAAATTCATTAGACTGAATATAATTTTGTTTCGTGACAGTTGGTGTCAATCATTCTTTCAATCTGTGACCATGGCCATGTTGTATTTTTCTTGGCATTTAGTTATTCTCATCTTCATTTTTTTTCTAGAAAAGTTGGTGTTTCCCTAGCCCAAGACAACCTTTTTGTTCTGGGTTTGTATAGATTTTCCTCTTGCACTGCCTCGGGTGGTCCCAGACTCAGCCCGGTTTCATACATGGGCTGCAGAATGTAATCTGTAGTTAACCAGAGGAAAGAGCTGGTCATGCTGCAGGGGAGGGAAGGAAGATGGGGATCCAGGAAAGGATGAAAGGATGTGCACATGTTTCTTGTGTCCTAGCTGCACACTCCAGTTGTGGAGCATCTCAAAAGTAACATGTTATTTGACCTTAAATCCTCTTTGAGACCAATTGAAAAACAAAAGTTTGTAGAAGCTGATTATCAAAGTCCCACTACTAATAAGGGCTGAAATTGAGATAGTTTATGTTGAAATTGAGATTGTTTATGTTCGTAGAGTCAAAATTATCTTTCCTATGAATTATTTCAGAGCTCCACAAATGTCAAAGAATAATAAAATTTTTATTCACCTGAAAAAAAAAAAAAAACATTGTAAATACAATTGAGCCCTCCTGTTTCCTCATCCCTCTCAGTGAGGTATGGCAAGTTCTTCTGTATCCATGGCATCTTATTAGAATTTCTATTGCTGTAATAAAGATCATAGCTCAAAGCAACTTGGGGAGGAAAGGGTTTAAAGAGGTCCACAGCATAGTCCATTACTGAGGGAAGTCGGGGCAGGAATTCAAATAGGGCAGGCACCTGGAGGCAGGGGCTGATGCAAAGGCCATTGTGGAGTGCTGCTTACACTATTTCTTGCTCAGCCTGCTTTCTTATAACACTCAGGACCATCTGCCCGGTGGTGGTACCACCCACAGTGAGCTGGGTCTTTCCACATTAATCATCAGTCAAGAAAATGTACCACAGGGTTGCCCACAGGCCAATCTGTGGAGACATTTTCTCAATTGAGCTTCCTGCTTCTAAAATGACTAACACGTCAAGTTGACATAAATCTAGCCAGCACACATGGTTTTTACTCAATGCATCAAACTTGCTTGGCTAGGAAATATTGGGGGAAATTACACCTGTCCAAACTCGGACATTTTCCTTGATATTATTCCAACAATGCAGTTGAACAGCCATTTACAAATCATTTGCACTGTGTTAGGTATTATAAGCAGTCTGGGGACAGCTAGACTGAAGATTGAAGTGGTTGTGACTCCAGCAGACGTCCTGGACCAAGGCCCTTCACTCTTCAGAATGACTCTGCGCACTCGCCCAGATTTGAGCCCAATGTTTCTAGTCACTTTATTCACACTTGCACTCTTTGACTACAACTGCTCTTCTCCCTGATGTAAGCGGCGTCATGGCTTGTCCTATCCTTACGCAGCTCATTTTTTTTTATCTGACGCTGCTTGCTGCAAGTTACTTTTCTGGATTACCTGTCATGTAAATGGTTTCTGGATGGACTTTTGGGATACTTCCAAATTTCTCAGCTCTTCCATGTGCCTACTGCAGTGCCTCATGAGGAAGTGTTTATGTTTGGCTTCAACACACGTAAAAGCAGAGCTGCTGGGACTAACTGAGCCCTTTATCATGGCCAGACATTGTGTACTGCTCTCCTTGATTGTTCTGATTTTACCTGTAGTAACAGCCCGGGGTTTCCGGTTGTCTGTATGTTTACTAGTACTTGGTACTGCTGGTCCTTCTAGTTTATCACCCTTGTGGGTGCAGAATCTTTCATGGAGCTATCAATGTGCATTTTTGTAGTTATTACAAAAGAAAAAAACCAGTGGACAAGCACCCACGCCCAACGAACACTGTCCTGTTAAATCTCGGACATCTGCAAGGATGGTAGCACAGTGACAGAGCTTGGGCTTAGCATGTGGGAGGCTTGGGTTCAGGTTCAGTCCCTAATACAGAGACCCAGACAATGCAGTCTGTGTCCCCAACATTGCCAGTTTCATTTCTTTTCATCATTAAGGTTTAATCATACTGCTGATCTCATTTTTGTGATTAAAACAGAATGAATAATTATTTACCCCAAGGGTTAAAAATTCTTGATACAGTTCTCTCTTAACCACATAGACTTAGGAACTCCTTAGAGGAACTAATACTTAACAATCCCTTCATTTAAATATGGGGGATAGGATAGAGGAAATAAGGATTTTCACCCTTCTACGCCTTGGCGCTATGCTGTACTCTCCATTTGGGCTACAGTGTGTGCCTCTTTTCTGTATGTATGGAGTCGTAGAAGATGTGTGCAGGCTGCGAACTCATTATACAAATCGAGGTGTGGGACGAGGTTTGGGGAGCTGCAGGATGGGGTGGCCGGAGGAGGCCAGAGCACTGGATGTGAGACCACACTAGATCTAGGGGATTGAGGAGGGAGCATGGAGGGGAGGATCAGGCAGATTCACCTGGATAGACCCTGGTACAGGAAGTGCAGCATCTGGCTGTGTGGAGAGGCTGCATTATCTAACCTAGATAATCTTTACACAGGTCTTGACAAGCAGTTGCTGTATTAAATATGAATATCATATTCAATACATGTTGACTCGTGGGGGTTTGTTCACAGCAAAATGCTTTAACTTTAATAAAGTTAAACCTAACGTGTTGACTAATTTCTTTCTATGTTGCTTGGCTGTGGAAAGAATTATGCATAGTCAAAATTAGTACAGGAATATATGCATGCATGAATATAAAATTTGTACTGAAAGTAAGATACGATTAAGTACTTTGCATAATCTTCAGTTTTGTGCAGGAGAATTCAGTTAATCTAGTTTAAGACCTCCACCGAGAATTTACCTTGGTTTGAATTCAGTTTTTGCTTTTCCATTTCAAAAGACAAATCCAGTTACATAACTGGAGTGGTGGGAAACTGTTTTCTAGTACTTCCAGAATCACGAGTATTTTATCTTAACCTAATAGAATTCCAACACTCAAATTCTTTAGAACTTACTGTGTTCATAATAAAATGTAATTTCTAGTCATAATCTACTTTCTGTTTTATATGTAAGAATTATGTTTGATCATATATTAACTGCAGTGGAATGAAAGCCAAGAATAGCTTGGGGAAGGGGAAAGGGGGCTTGGGATCAAGGTTTCAAAATATTATGAAAAGGAAATAATCAAATGCAACACTTCCCTTTCATGTTGACCTCACTCTGGCTGCTGACTCTCCATGCTCACTACAGTGTTCTGAAGTCTGTGGCCACTGGAAAACTGCCAGACGGCCACTAGGCAGATGCCACTGGCTAGCATGTCACTAACAGTATATGAGGAAAATGAATAAAGCCTAGATATTCCCCTAAGTAATTTCATTTTGTGTCATTGTTATTCCAGGAGCAAAGTTTAATTGCAATCTCTGCAGGCCAAATCCTAAAGTGGCTTCCCAGAATCAGAAGGGCATGACTTTGAAATCAGAGATGTACAAACTTCCTCGAATTCGTGATTGGCACACTTGATCCGAGTCATGAAATGGTTCCGCAGTGTGTAAAGCAGTTAACATACTACATCACAGGATTTTGAGGATGGCATGAGATAGCACACGAGACCATGTCAGGAGATGTTCAGAAATAGTCATCACTATTATCTACATCACTATCATCAATTAACACCCTCATCTACACTGACCCTCTTCAGGGTGCCAGCAACCTTCCAGTTCAGCAGATCACTAGTACCATCGATGCAGGGGATGAGTTCAATGTACTGTTACCTTGTTAATATTAACCTTCTGCACATTCTCCACACACACACAAATAATAACAAAAACTAAAGAGGAGGGCTTTGTGGGTGGTCATTTATGAATTTATTCAGTGTCTGCTGAACATAGGAGTAGTGTGGCTTTTGAAAAAGAAGGTATCTAAAGGTCTTAAAGACATTTAAGTGATTAAGACATGTGCTCATAAATTACACTTTTCCAGCTTTTTTTAATTAAGAATTTTTTTTTACTCATTTTACATACCAGTCAAAGATCACCCTCTTCCCTCCTCCCACCCCTCCAGCCTCCCCCTCCCAACCCATCCCCCATTCCCTCCTACAAGAAGGTAAGGCCTCCCATGGAGAAGTACATTTAGTAAAGACAAGTTCAAGACCCTCCCCCGCCTCAAGGCTGTGTGAGGTGTCCCACCATAGGCACTGGGCTCCAAAAAGCCTGCTCATGCGCCAGGGATGGATTCTGATCCTACTGCCAGGGGACTCCTTAAGCAGATCAAATTACACAACTGTCCCACTATGCAGAGGGCTTAGCCCAGTCCCATGGAGGCTCCACAGCTGTTGATCCAAATTTCATGAGTTACCATCATGATCTTGATGCCCTTGCTCATAGAATCCCTCTTCTCTCTCTTTGACTGGACTCCTGGAACTCTGCCTGGTGTTTGACTGTGGATCTCTGTATCTGCTTCCATCAGTTACTGGAGAAAAGCTCTATAATGACAGTTAGGGTATTCATCGATCTGATCACTGGGGTAAGCTAGTTGAGGTGTCCTCTTAAATACCTTCCAAGTGTTGGCTTTTCTCAGGTATTAAAAACAGTCGTGAAAACCGGTCATCGTGGCACACACTGTTAATCCCAGCATAGGAAGGCAGAGGCAGGTAGATCTCTGTAAGTTCAAAGCCAAGCCTAGCCTACAGAGCACAGCGATTCTCAGCCTAGTACTGTGAGGCTTTAATACAGTTCTTCATGTTACGGTGACACCCCCCCATAAAATTATTTCATTGCTACTACATAACTGTAATTTTGCTGTTATGAATTGTAATGTAAATGTCTGATACGCAGGATATCCGATATGTGATCACTGCAGGCGTTGTGACCCACAGGTTGAGAACCACTGGCATAATGAGTTCTAGTACAGCCAGAGCTACTTAGTAAGAGCCTGTCTCAACAGAAGAGGAGAGGACAGTGAAGCCTGGTGTCACGTCATTGTCAACTTGAACAACTTAGAATCACCCGGGAGGAGAGTCTCAAAAGGGAATTTCCTCTATTGTACTGGCCCATGGCCATGTCTGTGGGGTCTATGGACAGCACCATTCCCTAGCCCAGTGGTCCAACTCATGGGTCGAGACTCCTTTGGGGGTCAAATGACCCTTTCACAGGGGTTGCCTCAGACCATCAGAAAACACAGATATTTATATTATGATTCATAACAGTAGCAAAATTACGATTATGAAGTAGCAACAAAAATAACTTTATGGTTAGGGGGTCACCACAACATGAGGAACTATATTAAAGGGTCACAGCATAGGAAGGTTGAGAACCACTGCCCTAGCCAGAGAGGTTCCTGAACTTTATCCAACTGAGTAAAAGCTAGAAAATGAACATGCATGTGCTCATTTCTCTCTGCCATTGACTGTGGATATGATATGACTAGCTGTTTCAAGTTTTAGCTTTGGTTTCCACCACAGTGATGGTCCTGCCTTGGGGTTGTAAGCAAAATAGAACCCTTTCTTCTGTAATTTTTCTCCCCACAATGTGTTATCACATCAACAGAAATGAAACTAAAACATCAAGGAATGTTTAAAATGGAGCGTTCTCTCTTTGCACTTCAGTTTTATAATGAGAAAAGTTTTCTGGGTGAACGCTCAACATTTAAGGCTTATAATTCAGATCCATAAATGGACAGGTGTCTGTTGACTCCTTTGTTAACTTGGATCATGCAGTTGTTTGAAGCAACCAAATACTAAAATAATCTACATTAAAAGCAAGTTACATTTTGAGTGCTTATTACACACCAGGTTTTATTGAGTGTCTTACGTACCTTTGTGATTTTGATCCTCACAACAATGTATGAGACAAGTGCAGTTAGGTTGTCATGAAAGCTTGTGTGTCAGAACTGTCAGGCAAAGATGCCATGATTGTGTTCGACTCTGTTGCTTTAAAGAAGCAATCAGTCAGCATGTAGCTAAAGTGAGATGTCCCAAGACAGGAAGGTGAATATGCACAGAATTGGGGCTGAGACTCGTATGTCCTATTAGCTCCAGGGTCATTTCCATGACACCACATTGTCCTGGAGTGTTTCTGGGGACCTGTTTAGAACAAAGTAAACAAAGTTAGATTTTAATGATGAAGATAAATGAGTGTGTTAACTGCCATCACTACAACCACTACACACGACTACACGCTGTTACAGATGACCACACACAGACCCCACGTCACACTTTCCTAAATGTTGCTTGTATGATCTCTGACCTGCTCTATCTCTTTCCAACTGCATCTCTACTCTTCTCTGGGAACTTTCTCTCTCCAAGTTTTGGGAAAACTGCCCTGCCCTAAATTTATCCCTCATACTCCTGCATTATTTTCCAGAAACATCATCCACATAGCTAAGTCTCATTCATTATTCAAGACCCAATTCTGATCTCCCAGTGATTCCTCCCAGCATTTTTCCCCTGTTTTTGTCTCATCCTTAGAATGTCTCCAACTCTGAGGTCTTTGCTGCTAATGTGCACTGGCTGTGGTTGACTTGAATGGTTCTCTTCACATTACTCTTGTGGAACATGGCTCCTGGTAGATTTCTAGTTGAAGACACTCCATTCCAAGCACAAAGTCCCGTAAACATGCAGTAGGGGTTTTATTATTTTCTTTTTGTTCCCAAGAACAAATATTTTGAGTTTTCTCTCTCTCTCATCTATTTTCTCTTGTTCTCTCTCAAAAGCCTGACTTTGCAGTGAATGAGACTCTTGGATGGAAGTCCAGAGGAGGAAAAAAAGTCACGAGATAGAAAGTCAATGTGTTTTTTATTTTTATCTTGAATGTGTCTCTTTTTGTCTTTTACGCTGGCTAGGGCATGGATGAGACAGTACTTCTAGAGTCTGGGTCATTCCTTTTTTAATGTTTGGCATTCTTTTTGTTGAGGAATTACATGGCCTGCAAGCTGATTTGGGGGGATATCAGATCATTCAGCTTTCCCTGTCATTCCGTGTTATCCTGGAAGAACACCGAGTACTCGGCTGTATTTAAAGCGGGTCCTCTCCAGGGTGCTCCAGCTGGGAATTTGATATTTTAATAATTTTGAAAGACTCAGCTCAGGGCCAGCACTTTAGCAGATGCTGTCAGAATGAAAAAATTTGTTCCTTGTCACAAAGCCTTCTATTAAAACATTACGCACAAGAAAACAAGTTTGTTAGCCTTTAAAAATAATTATAGTAAGGTATCAGGAGAGTACTTTGGGAAGTTATCTTCAGCAACAATGAACAACACTATCTGTTGATGACTTTTGAAAAGAGGGTTGTGTGTTAGAACAATAGAAGGTAGCATTGAAGGAAATTCCTTTCCATTTTGTCTTTAATTTCATGGTCTTCATTCCTGTTCCTCCATTTTATATAATAAATTATAGTTTAAATCAGATTCAGGAGGGATGAAGGGGGATCTGTGGTAGGTATGTAAAATGAATAAAAAGAATTTTAAATAAAAAATCAGATTCTCCAGATAATTACACTTTGTCAATTATAGACACACCTCTACACAGCTGCATTTGAGTAGTCCACCTTTCTCATGCTGAGTCATGTCATAAACGCTAAGAAAACCTGTAATTGGCTTTAAGAATGGAAATGTTCCCTTTCTAATCTACAGTGGGCTGTCCTGTAGTGTTATGGATTGTAAGTTCTATGCATAAAAGGAAATTTAGAGTGAAGCTCCAGGGGGGAAAACATGTAAAAATAGAAATGAAAGTGATGTAGCCCACACAGAGTCGGTCCAAAGGATACCACAGCAACCCCATCATGAAAGGGCCATGCTTCTTAAATTGGCAATTTAAATCCTGCCATCCTTTTTGGTTTGTCTAGCCATTCAAGAATCCATAAGCCACAATTTTGAATTCCTCAGCTCAGGGCCAAGATGCTGGCACAACAACCCCTCCACTCACTCCCCCCCATTTCCACCCCATCCTCACCCATGTCCAGACTCTCCTTCATTGGTACTTCTTCCTCTACCTCCTGCACATCTTCCCTGCCAGTGGGCCTCAGTCAGGCCCATCATCTCATCAAAGATCAGAAACATGGGCAAGCCTGGAGGAGAAAGATTGGGATGGACCAGCAGCTTCAAACTTCAGAGCTTCTTAGAAACAAACTTTTCTGATCTGTTCTGTGGGTCCACTGACTCAAAACTGTGGGTTTGGGCCAGGAGATAGTGTTCAGATACCTCCAAGTGGATCTTACACACTGGGAGTCACTGCCTACTCAGGACGTCATAAGCCTAGCTGAGAGCATAATTGTGCCCCAAATCTCCACATGATGTGGCGTCTTCCATTAGTTTTTTTTTTAATACAATGATCTTAGGCAATATAAGTCTGCTTGTTTATAATTCTTTGACATCCATTTGTAATTTTTGTTTCTACCCTCCTAGCTAGAGTTGGCAAATGTTCACCATAGTAATTAAATTTTTGTATTTCAAGTTTCATAAAACTAAATGCAAACAAAGTATAATTAGCATCAGAATGTTTTAAAATAAAGTTTGCAGCACTTATATTTCTTAAGATACTGACTGTCCCATGTAGCTGGAGTTTTCCTGCCTGGCCCACAGTCAGGACAAATCTCTCTCACCTGCCAGTCCCACAGCCTCAGACCCGACCAAGTAAACACAGAGACTTATATTGCTTTCATACTGTATGGCTGTGGCAGGCTTCTTGCTAACTGTTCTTATAGCTTAAATTAATCCATTTCCATTAATCTATACCTTGCCACATGGCTCGTGGCTTACCGGTATCTTCCCATGCTGTTTGTCATCGTGGCGGCTGGCAGTGTCTCTCTGACTCAGCCTTCCACTTCCCAGCTTTATTCTCCTCCTTGCCCCGCCTACACTTCCTGCCTAGCCAACAGCCAATCAGTGTTTTATTGATTAATTAGCAACACATTTGCCATACATCCCACAGCAGTCCCACCCATCCTGTTAAAGCACAGCCCTAAAACTTCATTTGGAATATGATATTTGAGCTTAATTTTCCCATGATTCCACACTAATAAATAAGTTTTATCCATCTACTAGCTTCAGATAATTTTAGAAGGACTTGTTTCTTCAGAGAGAGGATATGTTTGCATCAGGGGTCTAGTTCTATGGTGGGATTTTATACTAACCCCACCACACCCGAGGCTCATCCAGTCATCACTTGGTGGGAGTCAATGAAAGGAACCCAGAAACCAATGTATAAATCTGAGGTACGAGAACAAAGAAAACAACAACAAAAAAAATGTCCAGTTGTTCCATCTGTTCATAACAGGACCACAGCCACAGTCCTTGAAGTTTGCATCACAAGATTACAGAAGCCTGGAATTTATTTATTTATTTATTTATTTTTTGCCTTTGGCTTTGTGGTGGTTTGAATAGGAATGGCCCCCATGGGCTCATATACTTGAATGCTTGGTCATTAGGGAGCAGTGCTACTTGACAAGGATTAGGAGATATGCAGTTGTTGGAGTAGGTGTGGCCTTGCTGGAAGAAGTGTGCCATTGGTGGTGGAGTTTCAAATGCTCAAGCCAGGCCCAGGTTCTCTCTCTTCCTGCTGCCTGTGGATCGGAATATAGAACTCTCAGCTACCTCTCCAGCACCGTGTCTGCCTGTGCACCACTATGGTTCCTGCCGTGATGATAATGGACTAAACCTCAGAACCTGCAAGCCAGCCCCAGCTAAATGCTTTCCTTTATAAGAGTTGCCATGGTCCTGCTGTCTCTTCATGACAAGAACACTGACTAAGACAGGCTTAAAGCAGAAGAGTCCCCCCTCCAACTAACTTTCAAAACTGAGCCTAGATCCACAGCTATAAGCCTCCTCCAACAAGATCTGAGATGACAGCAACAGAATCACAAATGTGAGCCAGTTAATTCTGTCATTTGGGTAGAAAGGTCACGTTTCCCTGGGTGTTTCAGAGGTTGCCTGTGTTTGTGCTGTAGGTGACTTTGGGCAGAGTTTCTTAGCCAGCTAGCCACATGTGAGCATTGCCACCTGAATACAAAGAAGACCAGTCAATTTTCATTCCTGGACTTAATAATGAGTCTAGATCCAGGCTGAAGAAAAAGGTCTAGCTGCTTTCTGAGAACCAAGAAGTCAATTTTCAGGCCAGGGACCAGGACAGATTTCTTTTACCTTCCCTTGCTATAACTCATAAAATATGATGCCAAAGCTGCTTGTCTATCATCTCCTGCCCAACAGCACATCGAGGCCCATAGAGGGAGTATTAGTCCTAGGAGAATGCCTTTGCCTACAAATATCCCAGGCTATCATATAGTACTCTGTCCTATAAAAATGTGACAGAGAGTGGTGGAGATGAGCAGCTTGGGACTTTATCCTGCCTCTGCCCCTTGTTCACCATAGACTATTCCCCCCACTTCCTAACTTCATGCATTCTTTTCATTTACAAGAATTTAGCATTATTACTATTCATGCGTGCCTTTGGAAAAAAAGAAATAAATATATGTGAAATCATTTAACAAGTCTGATTAGTCATAAGCTTATTAATGTATTTCAGTTCATATTTTGTAACTATATTAATAGATGGATAGATGATCGGTGAGCCTATACTGTAAATCAGGCACTGTATTAAACACTTCATATGCGTTACCTAACTTAAACCTCATTTGCCTTGAGGCGGGTACAGTTGAAGAACAAGAGATGCTGAAAGGTGAAGTAACTTTAAGACCAACCAGTGACAGATTCAGGTTTTGAGTACAGATTTGAGCCTAAAGACCACATGTGCAGTACGCAGAGCTCTAACCAAGCTGGGAGTGTGTCATGTCCCCACTACCACTCCTCCCTTACCAGCATCTTAATACACGCCCTTTCAACTGGCAATTTTACAAGTCAGTACTCAGTGCTGATGAAAGTTGTGGAGGATGGTCGCTCACATTATGCTGGTGGGAGTGCACATTGCCAAAACTGGAAAGCAACTTGGCCATCATGTTAGCAATACCAATTAAAGATTTCATGTATGATCATCAGAGTTCAGACTATGTAAATATGCAGTGTGGAGAAAGGAAATTGAACTATGGTTAACCCCTTTGATAGAACAGAACATGGCCAATAAATGTCATGTGTTCACAAGATATTTAATAACAATGGATATTTAATCTAAATTAAAGCCAGGAATGAAATACAACCTGAAGCCAGGAGCAATGTCTGTCTTTATACTATCAGCACTTGTGGGGAGAGGCAAGAAGATCAGGAGTTAAAGACTCACCTGGACTACCATAAGTGTCAGGCTAGCTTGGGCTATCAAGCAAGATTCTGTTGTAACTCCCATTAAAAAGAAAAAGAAAAAAACCCAATTTTTTGAAGTTCTTGTATATATAATATATTATATATATAATTACATAATTATTATTTATGAGAACTAGGATTATGAAATGGGTACCATTTACTTATCCCTAAAACTTTCAAACTTGCATATCACAGTACAACGTATGTTTAAAAACTATGGCTTCCAAACTTTTTCTCAAAACAAAAAGTTGACTGAATCTGATGAATTTCCTTTTTGGAAG
The DNA here is from genome assembly GCF_949786415.1 of Peromyscus eremicus. Classification (NCBI taxonomy): domain Eukaryota; kingdom Metazoa; phylum Chordata; class Mammalia; order Rodentia; family Cricetidae; genus Peromyscus; species Peromyscus eremicus. The sequence continues at coordinate 53,841,395 of NC_081435.1, read as the reverse complement.
TGGGATTTCTCACCAAGTTTTTATTCTGCAAAGTATGCAGATTGCCTGTAGCATTTTCTCCACATTGAAACTTGAACAACAAAAACCCGAATGAAAACATATTCCCTGGCTTGACAGCTTGGCTTGTGAGAAAAGGCCAATGTATCAGATTCCTTTAGAAACCGTGGGATTTTTACCTGAGCCTAGAGTGAGGCCACCACAGATGGCCGTCTGACAGGAGGAGGAGGAGGGTGAGTGGGCAGTGGAGATGGGCTCTACTGAGGAGGCCTCGGCTTCTCTGCTTCTCTGCTTTCCCAGATCCTCTTGGAACTCCCTGCTGAGCTCCTGGTGGTTTGGGAAATGTTTTCTCAAGAAAGAAAGAAAATGATGTGCTTGGTCCAATGTCTTGTGCAGTCCACATAATTCATGACTACATTTCTTGATTGTCATCACAACCAAGAACCAGACAAATCCGTACTGAAAACACAGTTGTGTCGAAATCGTGATTCAGATCCAAACTCACAGTTCTGATACATCTCAATATCAGAGTTAGGGGATTTTTATGTGTGTAATGCTTTTCAGAATTTGACTCTTAATCTTGAATTTTGTAAAAATTCTTGCGTGCTTAAAATAGTCATCTCCACTCTTTGTTGGGCAATCCTTGAATGCAAATGCAACACAGATCATTGGCAACGAAGGCAAACAATTCCACTTTATGGCTGTGAAATCTGTGCTTCTGGCCCAGAGCTTGAGGACAGATGGATTAAGCAACTGGACAAGGTCAGCCTTCAGTGAATATGGTTCTAAAACACAGCTTCCTAGTCCTTTTGACTGATAAATATCAGTAAAACGCTATTGAAGCTCACATTCAATATATGTGAGTTACTTTTGTGTTGTTCTGACAAAAGCAATTCTAAGGGAGAAAAGTTTATTTTGGCTCTCAGTGTCAGAGACATTGTAGTGCATCATGGCAGGGAAGGAATGGCTGGGGGACAGTGCTGTGACAGGCAGGCACACCTGACATCCCAGCAGGACTGAGAGCAGAGGTTAGACCAAGAAAAGGAACAGATACCACCTTGAAAGGCTGGCCCAGTGCCGCCCTGCTTCTACCAGCTAAGTACCACTTCTAAGAGGTGCTACAGCCCCCAAAACTATGATACTAGCTGGGGACACAAATGACTGGGTCATAAGCAGTTAATTAATAGATACACTCTTTGTACTAAGGAAGAAGGCAGAAAACAAAGCTGTAGGACCAAGCTATGTAAAGCTGTTTAGATTGGAGAGGAGGCTAAGAGATGGGGTTTGTCACAGATGGCCTGATGGGCAACAGAGGTGCAGCCGCTCACAGACAAGAGCTCCGTGGCACTGACTTTGAGCGTCACTTCTTCACCTCAGCTATCCTGGGGAAGGTGCTTTTTGCACAGCAGGGTCCTCTCACATTGCAGTATTGGAGGATATCTGTTTGCTCCAGACTTTGAACTTGAAGCTTGTCGGCATTGCACTGTGCTGGTATTAACCTTGTCTCCTCCTTAAAATGAGAAAAAAAAAAAACAACACACACACACACACAGAAAGGAAGGCGCAAACCAGCAGGGAAACAGCTATGGAAAGGGACTGTATGAGTCCTGTGGATGTAAGCATAATACTTCACTCATTTTACAAACTGTCTTTGATTTCTTGAGTGCGTGTGCGTGTGCGTGCATGCGTGTGTGTGTGTGTGTGTGTGTGTGTGTGTGTGTGTGTGTGTGCCAGAGGACAATTTTCTCTTCCATCATATGGGTTTCAAAGATTGAATTCAAATCATCAGGCTCAGAGGCAAGTGCTTTTACCCACCGAACCATCTTCCTGACTCAGAATATTATCTTCATAATAACATGATAATAAATGTTAAGTCATATAAAAATAATGTTTAAAAATCCTAGCATCCTGTCTATAGAGGTGCATACCTGTACAAATATACCCCTCCAGTGTGTAAGCTGTGAGTTAAAAGAGAAATCTTACTTCAAGAAAGGAGATATTACTGCTGTGAGTAAATAATTACTAAATGAATTTGAGATTAACAAAAAAAAAACCCCTACTCTATTAAATTTACCACTATTGTCAGACAGCCATTTAGTGGATAATAAATATGTCTTTTCTACATAACATCCATCCCCTCTTCTCAATAGCATGACACTACTTGGTTTGGGGGGAAATGCTCCTTTCCATTCATCCGGTTTAAAATCAACCATCATCCTGGTCACAGTGTCAGAGCAAATGGTTGAGGTGTTCCTAGTTAAAGCCTTACATGGTGACAGGTTCAGAGCCCCCTGTTTTCCCAGAGAACAAAGTGAATCCCAGGGCAGAACAGCCTTGAGCTGACATGCATGAATCCTTTAACATGGCTTTGTAAAAAGCGAGTCATGCCTCCTGGGAGGGGGACATGAGAAACCTCCTTTACTGAGTTGCCTCATTATAAATTAAAGGTCTAGTTTTCACCCTTTGTATTTATGAGCAAATGTCTTCTGTGTTCTTGTTTCTCTGACATAGCAGCCACAAGGAACAAATAAATCAATAAATAAAGCGTCTACACACAAAACTTCTCTCAGCTTTAAAGAACTGTTCTTTTTCTCTCCTCAAGTAAGAATATTGCATGCTATTTTACAGAATTCTTAAAACTATTTATTCACAACTAAAAAAAGAAAATTATCACATGCTATCCTACAAAGATAACATTAACATAACACTTAGATTGGACAGTTTTCTAGATCTCACATGAGATTATAAAGTAATTTATGTATATTGTTACCCCCACCTTCCAATTTATTTCATGCTACATCTATACTATCATACTATGCCTTTCAGATCACTCAGTTCTTCATTTTTATGGCTTGTAGTCCCTGTTTTAACAATGCTGAATAGTTGAGTATTATTTATTTCCTTTTAAAATTTTGGATGATAGTTCAAAATAGTCTTAATTTTTATATTTTTGTGATCATTTTGTTGGAATAAATTCCTAGATGTTGGAATTCCCTGGATCCAAGGGATAAGCAAACTTTAAGACATTTCTCATAAATTACTGTCTAAAAAATTGTACCAATTTACATTTCAACTTGAATAGCATGAGGAGGTTTGTCCTATTCTTGGCTACTCTGGGCATTAACATTTGGCCAAAGTTCCTTTTACACATCTACTTTTAATATTGAGTATAAGATTTAGAATCATCCTCCCTTCCTGAACTATAAACTCCATGAATGGGCTTAGATATCAGCCAGTAGCACCCCACAATGCCTAGAACAGAGTATGCACTCAACACATAATTATATGGATGAATACTGGAGGAAATAGATGGAATCAGCTGTCAAATTCTGTTGAGTTACTGGCAAACTCTAAACCCTTCAGACTAGTGAATCCTTAAAACTAAGAGTCAACTCCTTGGCTATAAATCCTGTACGCTGCTAGGTGGTGATAAGTCACTGTCACCACAGCTCAGCTTTTTAGGGAAAATTGGAGCTGATTAAAAAGCATTGTCTATGTTACCACTTTCTCTGCTTTCCATGAGATTTAAACAAATCTGTACTCTGATGAGAACTATTGGATTTTGTTTTTACTTCAAACAATGACTCTTGAAAGTTGTGTGTTGCAGCCGGGCATGCTTTCTCTGGTCCATGCAGAAAGTCCAGCAGAGATGCTTAGCATCCAGAGGAAGTCTACTCATATACTCTGCCAACAGTGGCTTCACTTGGAATTTTTCACCTTTACAGCAACACAGAAAGGTGCCCACTCAATCATTTCTGGCTTTTTGTTTCAGTCTGCATTCAACAAATCATAGGAGATGCACGGTACTATATTATAAACCAGGCTAATTTATGCAAGATGGATTTGAGCAACCATAGGCTTCATGGACATCCTCTGAGCACCTGTATCTTGGTATTCCAGAGATGAGGTGTGTTACATGTATTTTTGACTGACGATATTTTCCTTTTGTGATGGCTTTTAAGGGGGTCACCTCACCACGGATTAATGAGCATCTTGTAAAACTAGTCTGTTAGTCTGCAATGTCATGGCCTCTCTATTTTCCTCTTGTTCTTATCTCATCCACTTTTCCCATTGGTAGGATAAAAAGTCCTAACAAAACACATTCAGGAAGGAGGAGTTTATTTTTAGCTCTTACTTCAAGATACAGGTCAACATGGCTGGGAAGCTGGGGCAGTGGGAGCATCAAACATTGCATCTGTAATTGGGAGAAGATAGCAATTGAATTTAGGCTGCTATTACCTCCCTTTCCACATAGGCAGTCAGTCTAGAGTCCCCTGCCTGAGGAATGGTTCTGCCCAAATTAAGACAAATCTCCCTGTGTCAGCTAAGTAATGGAGATAATCTCCTGAGGACATCCTCAGAGGCGCTTGTCTCAGGCAATGCTAGATTCTGTCAAGTTTATGATTGACCCTAACTATCACAGTGTTTGCTCTGGACCTTTGCCAGTAAGTCCAAGGACCTCCAAGTTCACATTGGTCTGGGTTTAGACTCTGTTCGGAGGAGATAAGAGGCAAGTGACCAAGACCTAGGAAGAAGCCCCTCTCTAGACAGTGAGGAGCAGACATCTGGGGGTGACCTGAGCCTGAGCATGGAATTGGTTTGGAAGAAGAGTATATAAGTATTTTCTAAGGAAGGAGCATGTGAATGTTACATTTTGATAGAGGCTCATATACAGTAGTGTAGGTTACCACGGCAGACCCTCACCAATGCAGCCTCCACGTTTGCTGGGATGTCCTGGCCACCCTGCTATATATCTCACACTCCTACGCAGTTTGCCATAACCCTACTGAAGAGCTGTGGGACTGGCCTCCAAGGAGTCTTGAGTATGAGGAACCAGGTCAGAATGTGAACACCAATTAAGTAGAAGTTTAACTAGCAAGCCAGGGTGGTCACAGCGGTGAGCCAAATTAGTTCTTAGGAAGAGAAACAGACCCCTGATGGTGAGTCAGAGCAGAAGGGTAAACAAGATAAAATGTGCTAACGCCCCCTGCTTTCAGCACAGATCACTTTGCCCCCGTCAGTGGAATGTTAACGACTAATATCCATCCCCTAGGCACCCAGGGAGGCACCTTTACAGCAACAAACACTGGCAGCTGCTGCCCGCGCTTGGCAGACTTGCTGGTCTTTCTCATTTGCCCTGGCTCTGTTTTAATCCCCCTCCCTTAATGAAGAGTTGGAGATATTTGCATTCCTAGCTGGGAGGGAGGAGTAGAGGTCTCTGTGGAGAAGAAAATCTGTGTCCTCCTCCCCTTTCCCTGTGGCTTCTGTGAATAAGGGCAACTGTATTCTGCAAAGTTAATTAGAAAAAAAAGGAAGCAAACCAACTCTTCCGCAGATGCACATTACCTTGACCTTCTTCTACTCTTCAATCATGCCTGACACGCACAAGCTCTTTGAGAAGGACCATGCCAACCATACAAACGGACGACTGCACAGAGGTGGTATGAACAGGTGGCACCAAGAACTGGATCAGAGGTACTTTGAGAAAGCATGGACATAAGGACATCTTAATAGCCAGTCCTAGCAAAAAAAGCCATTGTGCGAACACTTGGTCGTGGTAGGCTTTCTGGGTGGATTGCAGATCTGGGCAGTTCTTAGGAGCAGCGCCCCGGCCTCCCATGCATGCGGTGTTCAGTGAGCGTGCACTTGTCAGTAGGCACTGAGCAAGTAACTGCTGTTTTTAATATTTAAATGTGCTGTACTGATCCATGAATAATTTGGTTCAAATAAAGCGGTGCCCTTCTTTATGGAATGGCCTTGTCAACACCAGTGTGGGACTCATCGTAGACAACCGTGGCTTGTGACGGGGGTGTCCACTTTCTCTCTTCGGCTTCCCTCTCCCTCTTGGCTACCTCTTCCTCCTTGTATCTCTGTGTCTTTGTCTTTTTCTCTTGTGTTTTGTTATCATACAGGACCTTCTGTCATCTTTGGAGACAGCTGAACAGGCATGAGTTTAAATGTAAAATGCATGTCAGAGCTCCCTGCTTCTTAGTCTTGCCAGCAGAAGAATACAGCTGTGTGTGTCTGAGCTTAGCCCCAGGCATGGCAATTCCAGGCACCCACTGAGTGAGGATCAGAAAAGCTGTAATCCTGGAGGTTTATTGGTGGCTGCTGAAAAGCCTACCCAAAGGCAGTGCCTTAGTGAGGGTTTCTATTGCTGTGATGAAACACCATGACCAAACACAAGTTGGAAGGAAAGGATTTATTTAGCTTACACTTCCACATCGTTGTCTATGGTGGCTATTCTCGTTTGTCAACTTGACCACATCTGAAATTAACTAAAACACAACCAGCTAGGTATACCTGTGAGGGATTTTTTCCCCTTAATTAAATCATTTTAAGTGGGAAGACCTACTATTCATCTGGATCTTTTGAGATGGGAAGATACACCTTAATCCAGGCCTTTTGAGGTGGGAAGTGATAAATACTTTTGAATCCTTGGTAGTGGATTCAAAATCCAAATCCAATAATAAACCAAATTGAGCCAAATTAAAAGGCGAAGGACCAGGTTTAATCTGAGCAAAGTACTCCCAGGTGATCTTGGGAGAAGGGAGAAGGAGGAATCATTTGGCAGGTCTATGGACTGGAGCTTAAATAACTGTAGGCAGGGTCTTGAGCAGCTCAGGGGGAGGAGCTGATGCTTGTCGGGCTTTCTGAGGGGCAGGGTTTAGAGAGGGAGGGGAGGGCTGAGGCGGAGCTTCTAACAAAACAGGAAGATCCACCATTAATCGGGCCACACTTTCTGGGGGCAGCCTATATAAAGGACAGCATGCTGTCTGCCTGCTTGCCCTCACTGTCACTGGCAAATTCATTCCTTCATTGGCATTAGAACCCACTTCTTCAGGATTCTGGTGTATACTAAAGGCCAGCTGAGACATCCAGCCTTGTAGACTGAACAACTACTGGATTCTTGGGCTTTCCATTGGCGGAGAGCTATTGTTGGACTAGCTGGACCACAGTCTGTAAGCCATTCTAATAAATTCCCTTTCTATATATAGATTCAACCTCTCAGTTCTGTTCCTCTAGCAACCCCTGAATAGTATACTGTTCATCATTGAAGGAAGTCAGGACAGAAACTCAAACAGGGCAGGAAACTGGAAGAAGGAGCTGATGCAGAAGCCATGGAGCAGAACTGCTTACTGGTTTGCTTCTCATGACTTGCTCAGCCTGTCTTCTTATAGAACCCAGGGCCACCAGCCCAGGGACAGCACCATCCACAATGGGTTGGGCCCTTCCACATCATTCACTAATTAAGAAAATGTCCTATAGCAGTGGTTCTCAACCTGTGGGTTGTGACCCCTTTGGGGGATGGATGATCTTTTCACAGGGGTCACATATCAGATATCCTGCAATTTTTTTTTTTTACATTACGATTCAAAATAGTAGCAAAATTACAATTATGAAGCAGCAACAAAAATAATTTTATGGTTGGGGTCAGCACAATGTAAGGAACTGTATTAAAGGGTTGCAGCATTAGGAAGGTTGAGAAATATTGCCTTCCAGGCTTGCCTACAGCCTGATCTTATGGAGGGATTTTCTCAATCTAGGCTCTTTCCTCTCTGCTGACTCTTGTGTTAATCTGACATAAAATGAGGCAGTGTAAGCAGCCAATACAACAACTGTATTATCTGCTGAAGCTTATGACTGGCCCCTGGTGTGTCTTAGTAATTGAAACCAAAAAGGCATTCTTTGTCATGGCAGGCTTTTTGAAAGGAGTGGCTGTCATGCAGAGTTGTAGCCTTTAAAAAAGTATTAGGGATTTTAAAAAAAAAAATGCAGCAGAGGAAAATATGTTTGAATTCCTATTGGACATCTCTAGTCCACAGAAAATGAGATGCTAGCCAACAGCTACCCTTAGACACACAGGGCTCCAATCTCAGAGCCTGAGCTAACTGTGAATGTCAGCTGTGACTTTCCAAGCCATCGGAGCTGTGACGTTGCTGGTATTGGCTATGCAGAAGACCAACCGGCAAGAAAACAGAGTGATAGATCAAGGCAGAGAGATCACTGCCCTGAGTCTACTCATCTGGGAAGGCCCCAGGTTGACTCAGAAGCCTAGCAGGGGACCTCTGCAAAGTCTATGTGATACAGTCAAGGGGTCTCGAATGGGTTTGTTTTCTGCCTGCATGCTGCCATGCTCCCCGCCATGATGATAATGGGCTGAACCTCTGAAACTGTAAGTGAGCCCCCATGATGAAATGTTTTCCTTTGTAAGAGTTGCCATGGTCATGGTGTTTTTTCACAGCAATAGAAACCCTAACTAAGACATTAGCTATGGCTCCATTCCCTATCTCTCTTCAGTACCAAGGAGTCTGTCTAACTCCCAGTCTCCCATAAGTATGTTTATTAGCACACAGTAAATAGCATTGGGAATTGTGGCTACTGGGTACTACACCAGATTGAGGCTTAGCAACTGTGGGCCTTAATTCCCTTCTCTAGGATGCATAACCGTTCAAGATTAAGTTCAATGTTGTTCTGAAAGACACAGAATCACTCCATTTAAAAGAGCTCATGTATTAATCTTACAAATATTTTCTAAGCAAGTGGTGTGGTATGTGAGTGCTTGCAAGAAATGGTCTCAGAGCCATGGCTTACATGAGAGGGCTAACACTGCTGTGCTTGCTCTGTTCTTGGGTGTGTTAGTGTCTCTTGCAAGCCAAGGCACAGCTCAGCAAGGCTCTCATCCTCCACCTCCTCCCCTCTACCCAGAAGTCAGCCTATGACAGGCTGAACACAACATTGTGGCTTCCCTCTCTCTCTGCTTCCTGAGAAATGGTGGGACATGATAAGAGGAATTATGGATTTGTAGAAGCAGTCAAGTGTGAGTCTGAATTCCAGCTCTGAGTCTTAGTTTTACGTGGGTTCTGGAGATCCAACTTAGGTCCTCATGTTTTTTGCCTAAGCACTTCACCTACTGGCCCATTTCCCCTGTGCCCTCTGTCTGTAATATGGGTTTTCCGGATCTGCTGTAGACAAGACTCTCGCATGTAAATACTCTACTCTATCAAGCCTCTACTCTCTCTCTCCCCCTCTCTAAGTAAGGCCTTTGTTGTGGTGATAGATTGTATACCCTAATAAAATCTGAAGATCAGAGGACAGAACAAGCCACTAGATTAAACATAGAGGCCAGGCAGTGGTGGCATGCACCTTTAATCCCAGTATGTGGAAAGCGCACACACCTTTCATTCCAGGAAGTGATGGCAGGGTGGAGAAAGGTATATAAGATGTGAGGAGACAGGAACTATGTCTTCTGGCCAGAAGCCCCTTTCAGCTAGAGAGCTTCTTCAGGCTGAGGAGTCCTAGAGGTAAGACCTGGCAGTGGCTTGTTCCTTTGTCTCTCTGATCTTTCATCATTTACCCCAATATCTGGCTCCAGGTTTTTTTGTTTTTTTAAATTAAAAGACCTTCAGAAATTTGAGTAACACTTTATCAATTTAAGGAGCAGCCAAGAGACAACTTTCCTGTGACTCCCAGGCTCACAGGCTTTCTCTGGCACCAAAAGCTCCCGGTATACCCAGCAGACCCTTGGTAGAAGTGACCGTTGGACAGCTCTCTCACCCGTCCCCAGGAGGCATACCTGGCTGCAATGTTAAGTTCCCTGATGGCATTAGGCCTGGGGAACCTTAGAATAAAATCACCAAGAAAGAAGATGGCTGGAGTATGGACTTCCCTGGACAGCCAGGCAGGGAGGGTCTCAGTGTCTGGATATCCCTTTCCTCTCCATCCTAATGGACCTATCCCTATACCCAGGACACTCACGGCCATTCCTATATCATGCTAACCCTTCTGCCACTTCCTCACTGTGTATCCTCCATAGAAGGATGCTCTGCACCGCCCATTTCCTTTTCTTTTTCTGTGTCTGTGAGCACACACGCATGTGTGCATGCATGGACACACACATGCTCACAAGTGTAAGCATTTCCTTGGGAGAAGTCACCCTTGTCTTTAGACCTGGGACTCACTCATTAGGTTAGGCTGGCTAGCCCTTGAGGTCCAGGTCTCTTCCTGTCTCTACCTTTCCAGTTCTGGTATCACAGGTCCGCCATGACATTGGGCTTTTGATGTGAGTCCTGGGGGTCCAACTGAGATCCTTAAGTCTGCGCAGCAAGCACTTCACCAACTGAACCATCTCCCCAGTCTTGTCTTCCTCCTCTTTAGTCTTTTTTCCTGAAATTCCTGTCACAAAGGAAGCAGTGGTAGTCAAGAAGAAATGGCTACCTGTGTTTTCAACCTTTGTCTTCAGTGAGCTCTAAGGTTGCTTTCTCTCTGCCATCCAGGGCGATTCTTTCTCAGTAATACAGACTTTTCCTTCCTCCACAGACTCGCTTGAACTCACCTCGAAAAGTGCATTGTTACCATGGACAGTGTTCTGGCAAGTTTCTGGGTGAGGGCAGCTCCACGGTGGGATGAGAGGCTCGGGACTCTTGCTTACCCGTGCCAGACCTGCCAAGATCATCATGTGAGCATGCCCAGGGTGCCCCTGAGTTCTGTTCTTCTGAGGGATGAAGTTGGGAGGGATCCAGCTCCCACTGCTGTATTTCTTGTTGCTACAAATATAATCCCAGCATTCTTCCCTTGGGTGAAAATAGGGGTTCACTGGGAGGCTTCCAAGTAACCAGTCAACCCAACGACAGAAAATATACATGTGAGCCTCATGGGAGCCAGAATCAAGAGTTAAGATAACTTTTGTGTCTCTTTAAATACCTGCTTCCTTGTGGCTTCTGTCTGAGTCTACTCCATTCTGCCTTTCTTCTCTTCCTGTGTTTATTTAAAGTGTAGGTGTCCCCCAAATGACTACCCGAACCGCACAGTTGGCCAGGGCTCAACTCTTCCCCACCAGTCTCTTACTCCCTAAACTCCCAGTCAGTTCCATTGCTCCAGCCCAGCCATGGCTGGATCCCTTCAAGGCTGTGGTCCTCTCATAGATGAGGAAGGGCTTCTGTCCTGTGATGTACTGGGGCAGGGGAGCTGTGCCTCAAGGCGCTATGAAAAGGTCAAGGTCCCTAGAACTAGAACAGGATGTTTATCTTTATTCTCAGCTGTCATCACTTCTCAGACACGCAGTCTTTTGCATTTCAATATCTAGGAAATTGCTGTCAGCCAGTAGCGGTTAGTATAGAGTTTGCACATATACAGGTGTATACGGCCTACACCTGTACAAGCAGTGAACATAGCCACATCAACACTGTCACCAGGGGCTCAGCTGCCAGGAAGAAAGTCCTGAAAATACAGTAAAGCACTCTTGTGGCACATGACAGTCAAACATTGGTCACCGAGACGGGACAAGATGGACACCTTCAGCAGCATTCTCCCAGAAGGAGTCACAGGCCCATTCAGGCTGCCCACAAAGTCTGGTTCTACCTGTGAAAGCATTTTAAGACTCTCTTGCCTTTAATCCCAGCACTAGGAAGGAAGATGCAGGTGGATCTCTATGAGTGTGAGGCCAGCCTTATCTACGTAGTGAGCGTCACCAGGCCAACCACAGGTCCATAGTGAGACATTGTCTCAAAATAAAAGACCCTCTCAATCAATCTGTTGTGCATTCCTGCGTGTGCATATATATTCCTTGTGATGTAATAACCTATCTGATTAAGATTGAAAGAACGACTTTAGATCTTCAGTGAAAATCAGCTACTAATTGGCAGCTTAAAAAACAAACAAACAAACAACTATTATGCAGACTTGTGGTTCATCTCACCATGGCTGGTGGCCTCAGATCTAAAGAAACACCACAGTGTCCTCTACCGTGGAAGCAGTATGGTAAAGTGAAACTCCCCAAACTGCCACCCACGGAGAACTCATCCACTGGGCAGTCACGGCAGGCAGTCCAGCATTCTCCAGCGTTCACAGAGCAGAAGCAATTGGTTCTGCAGAGCAGATTCCACTGTGCGTTTGTCCTTCAAGGCTGAAGAAGAGGATGTATGCCATGCAGGACTTCTCGGTGTCCGCAGCATTTGGATTCCACAGTGATGAGGACTCCTATTTTAGCATTGGCTCTCCCTGCGTCAGCCTGGCCTGCACCATGGATGCCGCTGGCTTCTTGGTTAGCTTCTTGCCTCTGACAGCCCAGCATCCTAGTCCAAGAGCTACAATCATTCCCTCTCCCAACCTTCCCCACAAGCCGCCCTGACCCCATCCCTTGGAAAACAGGTTGGCTCACTTTAATTATTACTGTGTTTCTCACCTGGAAGAAATGGTACTCAGTCAGTCAATTGATCCCATCGAAAAGTACTTTTCGGAGAGAAGAATCTACCTGGACCCAGGAAAGTTAATAGAAAGCACTGTGATATGATTGTTTTTAATTCCTTCCTGTATGAATGGTACATTTCCACTGGGCACTGAAGTCTCTGTCATGCACTGTGCTTCAAGCTTCAGAAATGGGCTAGATTAAAAATGCATCCAAAATCTCATTGTTTCAATGTGTGCTCATGAGGATTTCTGCTTAAGGAAAAAAAAAAAACAAAACAAAACTCTGTTGTTTTGCCTTTTTATCCTGTCTCCTTGTATTAATTACATTCAAAATAGAACTGTTAGCATTTCATTAGTATTGGTCCCACGTCTATGAATGCACTGTAAGAATAAAGACAGAATTGCTAGGGTCCTACTTCACCTGTTAATTGTAGCAATTGATGTGTGGGTGGCACCTCTGAAATCCTCGGTCAGAGAGATGCCTGTCCCCCCCAGCCACTACATGTAAGCATTTGCTCCTCTACCTTATCTCTACTTGCATCTTCATAAAGGTGTCTTTCGGGTTGGCTTTTGATTTTAATGATCAGGCCATCTACAAGAGGCAGTTGACCATGCTGACAAATATGGAAATAATGTATCAGCCCATACCTATTGTGCACAGTCTACAATAGAGGATGTGGAACAATTTGTGAATTACAGAAACACCAATTCTAGGTTAGTAAAAAACAAAAACAAAAAAACTGCTATGGGAGTTTATTTCTGCTTGTCTCCAGACCTGAAGAAAACAAAGCAAGTGATAAAGATGACCGTGTCTCCCAGCAGATAACTGTGCCTCTCTGGGCCCCATGTAATTTAAACTTGACTTCATTATATCTGGAAGAATTGGGTCACTAGGAGAGATGTGGTCCTTGGGAGGTTTAGTCTCTGGAATTTCTAGTCACTATCTGTTTCCACAGATAGTAAGTCGTTTCTGGGTAAGCAATCCTCCCTTGAAGGGTCTTAATCCTAGTGTGTCCTCTGTGGTGGGATTCTAACCAGGTCTGTCTGATTTTAAGTGTCCAAGTTCATGTCATGGTGCTGTAACTTTTCTTTGTCCCACAAAAACACTAATCACTATAATACTTTACCTGAAGACTAATCTTAAAAAGAAGGGCATAAAGGAAGGCCGAAGGGTTTGTGATCAGGTTGATAATCAGTAGTAGTCACAAGAGAAATTCTGGCTGCACATAAAATGGTAAGAATGCATTCAGTTTGGTTGGATCTGCGGTAGACCCTGGTATCTGGTAGCTGCTGTCAACACATGACAAACGACTCTGAAATAACTGTAGTGTGACGAGAGGATGAGGGAACAGCCTGCTCACAGAAAGTTCACATTGACGCATATGGGGACACAAGTTGGGAAAGTAGCGTGGAGTTGGAGTGTAAAGACCCTCAGAAGCCACGGGGAGAGTTAGGTTTCCGACAGAGGACATGAGGTAGCAGGGCCAAGGAAGAAACAGAACAGTAGGATAGCCTTGGCCACAGTGAGGTGGGACCAGGACTGTAGGCATCCCTAGAGCTCATTGGCTCATTATTCAATGGATGTGGATGTGGCCTGGCTCTGAGCAAGGCTGGTCATGCAGAACTAGAGAGAAGCGGTGAGAGGCACATGGACACTGACAGGCCTTGACATTCGGAAACAGTGAGTGAACCAGGATTTAAGCCAAGACAGTTTGGAGAACTGAGACAAGCAACTCCGAGGATGTTGGTTTTGGACAAACACAGATGGCTCCTTTCCAGATGTTTTGACTTCGAACAGTTTCTGAGATCCCTTGGTGATGATTTCCCGGGGTCATTGGAAAATGGACTTGGACTGGAGTGGGAGGTCAGACTGAGGATGTGGGTCCGGGAATCAGCAATGCCAGTAAACGCCACAGTGTAGGGTGTCTGCGCGCAGAGAGAGAGAGAGAGAGAGAGAGAGAGAGAGAGAGAGAGAGAGAGAGAGAGAGAGAGGAGAGAGAGCCTGAGAGAGGCTTGAGTTGAGCCAGCCTCAACTAAAAAGGGGTTGAGGAGGCGTGGACCTGACATGGCAGCCACAGACTGACTTGTGCTCACCATTGCCTATATCTGGGGGCAGTGATCACTGCTTTACTGTAAGCAAAGATGGAGGTTGGCGGTTTCCAGTTTTGTCTTCTCAGAGGTGATGGCTATAAACGTGGTCCTCAGTCTCCCAGCTCCTGTCATGGGAAACTGCCTCACATGTGTCATGTGTGTGCCGGTAGAGCTCCCTTGCCGCCTTGAAGGGCTGGTGCATACTGGCTCTGTGCGGCTGCATATGGTTCTTTGACTGAAGGTCACTAGCTGGCAGCTCGCCATGTTCTCTCACACTAGGATGGTATCTGTGCCTCGTTATCCCATTAGGAAGTGGGGTGGCATCTGAGTTACCTTGAGCTGCCATGAGCAATGACCATGGACTTGAGTGGCTTAGGACATTAAACATGGGTACGGTTGTAGTCTAGGAGACAAGAAGTCTGAGCTCCAGATGTCAGTAAGGTTAAGTCCTTCTGGAGGCCTCGAGGGAGAGACTCTCCTATACCTCCCTTCAGCTGCTGCTGCTGGTTCCAACAGTCCTTGGTGTTTTTCACATGTAGGTGACTCATGTTCCAATCTCTGTCTCCATATTTACATGTCTACCTTCTTTCCACCTTCTTGTGTCTCATTGAAACATGGTTATTAGATCTAGAATGATCTCACCTCAGCCCTTATTTATATCTTCATAGACCTCATTCCCCAGTGAGATCATAGTCTGAGGTTCTTCAGTGGACATGAATTTTTGAAAGTGAATGCCATTCAACCTTCACGTCTCTGCCATGCTTGGCTACAAGGGTTTCTGCCTTTGACTTCACTGTTCCTCCACACCACTACCCTCATCCAAGCACTGGTAGTTTAGTTTCTATGCAAGCCATCCCTCCTTGATTTATCCTAATCTTACTTTACCCTCCATCTTGGATTAGGATTCACACTGGTAAACATGCTTTTTAATAACGTCTTAACCCCCATGTCAACCTGCATGAAAACGAATTCGTCTCCATTTTGGACCTCCGTATCCAGGAAAATTAGCCTTAAATCCAGTGCTCTGCTGCAGAGGGTCTCTTCTACTAGTGTTTATCTTTTATTCTGAATGACTCTTTTGTTTTGATCTTAGCATTCCTTTATTAATTAGTTTAGAAGATATGCAATGGGGTAACTTAGTAAGAAGAGCGCTGATTCTCCGAGTCTCCCTCTCTCCTGCCAAATCAGATTTGTATGTCTCTTTTTCACATTCAGGGAGGGGTGCACAGTGGCTAATCTAAAGCAGGATGCCTGTGTTCACACTCCTTGGTCGTGGCTGAAAGGAATGTTAAAGCAGTTTTTCCTGTGAGTGCCGCTCTGCATCCTATACACTTTTGTGCTAACTCGAGTTTAGGATAAACACTTAATAGCGTAGCTAATACAACCCGTGGCTTCAGGCCCAGCAAGGGCCCCTCTTATCCTTCTGGGCTATCTCTGGGTTTCATGTTTAGTTTGAAGATGTCATCATGTGGAACCCTCAGAAAAATGAAGAGGCATCTAGCAGCCAAACCATTGTTTGCAACTGTTAATAGTTTGAACGTGGCCCAAAGTCCTATACTTTCCCACTTCTTCTTCCATCGCGCTGGCAAACTTCCACGCATTATCAAGATAATCTGGCATTTTTCATCCACATGGAGAGCTGGCAGAGCGCAGAGTGGCCATCTCACTCAGCCAATGTAGCTCTCTCCTTCTGCAGTGAGGAAACGACCCAGAGAAGTGAGTCTGCTTCCCAGTGTCCCAGGAGGCATTCCTGTGACAGCAAGGAGGGAGCCAACCACTTTATTTCCATAACAGTGAGCTTTCTGCTGTGATCTGCCATGTAACGTTTACACAGTCAGAGCAGCACAGAAAGCACTGCTGTAGGGATTTAGGAGTCCAGGAGGCCACGGTTTGCGTGGCTTGGAGAACAAAAGAAGACAGCAGCGTGGGAAGAGGACACCAGCGTGGGAGAGGGACTGGAGATAAATCCTGGGATGTGGGCAGAGGTCTGCAAGGCTCTTTCCTATGGAGCAGGCAGGAGGACTTAGTCCGACAGGTTGTCATTTGAGAGAATCTGCCCTGGAGTTTGCCTAAGGGTGCTTCTAAAGCATGCCTGGTTTAATTTGCTAGCCGACATAAGTGAGGCTTCCAGTCTTTAAATAAATGAGGGAAGTAATAGTAAAATCCTTAATTAAGAAAATTACTCTCAGGCTAAGAAAGAAATGAGTAGATATTCTAGGGTCAGACACTGCTACCAACAATGGCTGACTTCTGCTAAGGAAAACACTTTTGAGTGGAGTAAAACTGGATTACAAAATCAAGAAAACATGCATACAGCAGGAATTTAATTATTTAAATCTAGTTTCTTGGAATTATTCCAGAGATACATAAAATCCAAGAATTCTAGTGTGGAATTGCTTAGGTCGATTACACCAAGGCCCCATGCACATATATTTAGTTGTCAAAAACTCAATGATCATGATCATTTTTTCCACCCTTGGGATCCTGTTAGTCAGTGAGTAAAGGGCCTGGGTGTCTAAGATATGTTTAGCTCTTACTTCTGAAAGATCCTGAGGGAGTTGCTGAGATGAACAAGATGAGATGGAAAATTCACAGTCCACATGGAAAGACGGACGTGTCAGCAAAGGAGATCTGAAGGAGGAAAGAGAAAATGCTTTACAGAGGGCGTCGCTGGCTTGGACCAGCAGGTAGACCATCAGGGGTGGAGATGAGACCCTCCCTACCACGAATAGTGAGCTGTTTATCAGGGTAGTTGATGGGACCAGATAAAGCGAGGAACGACAGAGAAAAGCCTTAAAGAATGGAGTGGGATCACGTCGGCTTTGTAAGAGATTCAGATGTGACCTTGGAACAATGGGAGCCAAAAGATTGTATTGCATAAGGTGTGTGTGTGTGTGTGTGTGTGTGTGTGTGTGTGTGTGTGTGTGTGTGTAATACACTTGACAAAGTAGAGAATAAGCCTGGTGGCAGGAACATCCATTAAGAGGCTCTGAAAAGGGTGAGGGAGGGAGATTTTAAGGTCTGAACTAAGATGGCCAGTAGCAGGAATGGTGGAAGGCAGGAACCTGTCCAGATGTCAGCCCCAGCATTGAGGGTTTGTGTTATAGGATAATTAGGAACCCAGGCTTTGGAATCAGATACCTGGGCACAATTCCAATGCAGTCACTTGCTGATTGCATGAGCTGGCCAAGGTGCTTAGCCTCCACAAACCTCGGCTTCCTAATGGAATGCATTTCCACGGTACTTTCCTATGGCCTGGTGTATTGACAGAGAGAGTGAATGCATTCACTCCGTGAAGAAGAGTACTGTTGCTGGTACCTTCTACCCAGGTACCCTGGCTTCCAGGTTTTCTTTCCAGTGAGTGTCCTTACTGCCAACAACACCTGACACAATGACAATGTGTGGGAACTGTTTCCATCCACACCATTCAGACTTCTCATGTCACTGCTACCATGTGTACCGACAGCTGAGTGGATGATGTCACTGCTTCACCACAAGCTGGTCCCTCCATAGGATAGGCACAACCCCGTTCCTACAGAGAGAGAGGAAAGCAGTCTAAAGAAACGTGGAGCCTGTTTACATGGGACAGCCTCTCCTTTCGCTCCCTTTGCAGATCTGTTTAGAGGTCTCTGTCCCTTCGTAAGGGAATTTGCTAGTCACTGGGGGTGCAGAATGTTATGTGTCCTCTGAAGGGAGAGACAGCTCAAAACTAGAATGGCTTCAGCAGCCCTTCCTCTCTGCCAGAGAGTTAAGACTGTTTGATTTCGGGATCCTAGCAACCGAATCACCGCCAGCGGACCAGCATGGCGTTTGTATAGCTCCTCTCTGGCAAGCCTTCCCTTTCAGAAATGGAATTTATGGCTTTGTCCCTGATGGGCCTTTCACCCGCTCCCCTAGAGGAAATTAAATCCACAATGCCAAGTCATGTAAGCTGAAGAATTCCGAGGCTGCAAGTCCAGTTCAAGTGCACTGGGCATGTGTTTGCAGCCGCCAGCTGCCCTCTGGATCACCTTTGTTTAGATAAATAATTGAAAGTGTGCCATTTGCGAGGCTGGGGCCCGAGAGTCACACAAAGGAATCTGGCTGAAGCCTTCTTAATTGGAAGCAGGAGATAACTAGAGGCACAGCCTGTTGCTCTCTTGAGAGGTTAACTGCAGAAGGGGTGATTATTTGCTTGGAGTTGTCGGTTGCCCAAATCACAGGGTAACACATTGGTTGGACTCTTACCTTTTATAAAAGCAAACCATGTTCCCCGGTCCCACGGGGAGTTGTCAAGGGTGTAAGATACTGATGTAGAGTATGACTGGGGGTCAGGCTGGGCCTGAGGGAAGCACTACACAAGGCCTAGTGTCCAAGGCATCCTGGCCCAGGTCTCAGTGTTGGATAGTTTAAGAAATGCGGGTGCCTGGTTCCAGCCCAGAGATTGGGGCTTAATTATTCCATGGTTGAGCCTGGGTATAGTTCTGTCTTAATTAAAACTTTTTTAAAAAAAGAAAGAGAAAAAAATGGGGGGGGGTGGCTGGAGAGATAGCCCAGTGGTTAAGAACATGTATTGTTCTTACAGAGGGCTTGAGTTCGGTTCCCAGCATCCACATTAGGCAGCTTACAACTGCTTGTCACTCCAGCTCCAGGGGATGGCCCTAACCTCAGGTACAAGCACATATACAGATAATATACACACGTACACATAAATAATAATAATAAAAAAAAAAGAAAAAAAAGAAACGGTTTGTTTCTGAACTTTCCTCTAGTGGGTTTTGGCACGCAGTCAAGACTGAAAACGCCGACCTTCCCCTCCCTTCCCTCAGCGATCCCAAGACAGGCACAGGCAGTGAGAACGAGAGGGTTCTGAGGAGACAGAAACCGCTTTGTGGGGGACAGGAATTCAGGGAAGGCTGCCGAGAGGAGGTGGCAGAACTGAAATGCAAACAGTAAGGAAAAGCTGTGCACCGCTCACCTGAGCAGGGGAAGGTCTGAGCGGATCCCTTCCTAGCTGTTCATCTCATCTCAACAGCAGATCACATCCCTCACTGTAAACACACTTTCTGTGTTAACTGCCCCACAGTCCTGACTTACGTTTAAGGGAGGGCTTAACAAGCTGGCCTGTTTTGCTTTCTTGAGTCAGTGGAGTAAAAGCATGGGTCCCACACTCCCTATCTTAGAAAGGAAGAGGGCTTACAGCCTCAGCTAATGCAGAGTCCTCAGAAGTCCCATCAACCAGATGTTCCAGCCGAGCACCCTTGGCGCTTCCCCACCAAGTAGGCGTGATGCACGAAGGCATGGCGGCGTCCATTTCTGTGTCTCTTGCCGCTTTGAGCCAGACGCCGCTTCACACCTGGGTCACCAAGACCCTGGTCTAACCCTCTTCATCACATGACCTCAGGCAAGATTCAGAAGCCATCTGATAAGTTTCTTGTCCCATGCAATAGAGACAGCTGCACATCTTACCTTGTCTGTGGTCCTGAGGACCTGAGATGACAGCTTCTTGCCTTGTGACTCAGCCCCTGTCAGGAGAACTCTTCCCCACCCTTTCTGAATTTCCACTGATGCAAGGCTGAGGGATCTAACCAGAGGAGGGCCACTGTCTTTGGAGGAAGGAAAGGCAGACCCAAAGACTGGATTTCCCTTCTGCTTCTTGATTTTCTTCTATCAACAAGAGCCTAACAAGAGCACAGAGAAGGAAAATTAGTGCCGCCCCTGGTGGCATCCTTCACCACATGCTTTCCACAGTGTAGCTTTCCCACCACGGAGGCTTCAGTGGGCTTCATTAGGAAGGCTGGATGGACACTTCCATGAACATCACTGACAGTTTGATAGATGAAAGAGGTGGTCATCTCTGGACCTATCCTTGCTGAAGGCTTTTAGACACCCAAGAGACAGTGACTGGCCAAAGTCACAATGCCTGTGAACGTCTATAGTGCCTGGAGTTCCATGCATAAGTTAGGCCTCTTAGTTGAAAGCCATCCTAGTAACTGATAATAAAAAGTTTTGGATCTTTTAGTGTCTGTTTCTCCTCATTGACTCTTGGTTGGCTGTTTCTTAGAATTTAAGGGTGGGCATGTCTGTCAGTGGGCTTGCTGGCACTGTATGGAATTCAAGAAGGAACACGGAGCTCGTCATGGTCAGTTTCCAAGGTTGCATGTGTCTTTGAATCGCATAGCACCATTTGCTCTTTGTCTTAAATGACATACTTAGGTTGTGGAAGCCACATTGTTCTCACCAAGTCTAGGGGTCACTTGGCCCTCGGGTACCCCAGAAAACCAGATGGAAAAGCATTTCAGAAATCTGGGGGAAGCAAGATGGTTACTAATAGAAAACTAGCCAACTCTTTGAAGCAACACATTGTTTACTAGTGTTAGTAGTGTTAGTGTTCATTTTTTCCTTTGGCTGGAGACAGATACAGGGGAAGTCAAGTAGAAGACAGACAATAACAGCACATTGCCAGTGAGCCACGCATGGAAATTTCCAAGGACAAAAGAACTTCCACGTTACTTAAAGCAAGCTCACATTTCCAAAACATGTTTTCTGACTCTTCTTGCTTGGCTCTGCTTGGTACAGATGGGATCTTATTTTGATATGGGCTCCAAGACTTTCTCAAGGCCACAAGTAAATAATTCACTAGTGCTATAAAAAGCCTGGGCACCCAACAGTTCTTAGTAGAATTGAAGTTTCTATATGGTTAAGAAGACTTCTGTCTGAACTCTAAGTGACTTCAGTCCACGATAAAATAAAAAAAAAAGAGTAAATAAAAAAAAGCTTTTGATAAAACATAACTCACTGAAGCCTTCCTGGAATGAATCCCCAAGTCAAAAGACCTTTTATAGTTATTTCTCCAAACGAGGTCTTTTATATGTTACTACTCTAGCTGGAAAGGAGCACAAACTTGGTGGCAAGTGACAGGGATGGACATGAATGACAAGAGCGAAGGACGTTTGGATTAGGATGCCAGGAGAGCTGTCAGGAGTGAGGCCTTCTTCAGCATGGCAGCTCCAATCACTCTCACCTGTACCAGACTTCTTGTCTTCCTCACCCCTTCATTCTGCGCCTTTGGGACCCCTTTTCCACTGCCTGAGCTCAGCTCTCCTTCCGGAACTGCCTATCCCAGACAGTGCTGTACAGGGAGCAAAGGAGTGAGCAGGCTCTCTCTTTTGGAAATTGTCAGATCGAGTGTGTTTTGGCATCCTGAGTATTTTCTGATTTTCAAGGCTTATGTTGATAAATATTTATGATGTTGTCAATGGTATAGGACCGTTTTACTTTACAACTCTCTCTCTTTCTCTTAGGTATCTATCAGTGGCCTGCTCTTCTCCCCACTCATCTCCCCCCCTTCCCGTGTATGTGTGTGTATGTGTGTGTGTGTATGTGTGTGTGTGTGTGTGTGTGTGTGCGTGCACACAGATGCATATATATATGCATGCATTTGGAGACCTTGGGAATTGTTCACTTTAGTTTTCTTATTAATAAATTTTGTCCTTTGATAATTTCATGCATGTATATAATACATTTTGATCACCACACACACACACACACACACCATCTCTTATTTTTCTGCCACCTGTGCCAACCCCATCTCTTCCCTACAAATCTCTTTCAATATTCATGACTCTGTATTCTTTCCCACTGAATTTAGCCATGGCTGTCTGTTTGGCTATGAGTTATCCAGTGAAGACTGATGGGATCATTGGTTGGTACACAACTGGTTGTGCCTTCCTGTCTCTTAGAATCTGTTAGCTGCTGTTAGTTAGTTGTACTCACTGCTCAACAGTAAGTGGTAGGGCCCCATGGTCCACCCTTTAATCCATAGCTGACTGCTGGCCAAGCCAGTCTTAAAAGTTACCTATAGCCACGATGTCACACACCATCTCCATGCTTTTTACTTGCTCATGGACTTGATTCAGTCAGGACTCCTAAGAATAGATGTTATTATGACCAAGGGTACAGAATAAATGTCCTGGGGTGGCTTTGTAGCCTAGATAAAGTAGCCTCATTGCCAAAAACCCTAAATTCTGGGTCCAGCTGCATCCCTGTAAGTGATATTGGACAGCTCGCCTGAACTATGTCAGCTCCAAGTCTTCATCAAAAACAGCAGAGTGGATGGTATTCACTCCAGATAAAGTGGAATGTTCTTATCCCCATGGGGCAGAAGATGGTAGAAGCAATGCATTTGTCATGAGTTCCTACAAGGAGCATGGCTGAGGTTCTACCGTGTGCCAGGCAACTTTGAGTCAGGTCTTTGCCTCTGCCAGTTCCTAATTCCCTTTATCTTCTGTAATCCAGAAAAGGAGGAAGGAAGGAAAAGTGAGAGCCCACAGGAGACCAGGAGAGATAAAATGAAGGGGTGGGGGGAGACGAGGAAGAGCAGAGAAAGCCTTAAAGTCTCTTTTTATAAATAGAATCTAAGGTTCTTTCCAAAAGAAAGAATTCTAGCCAACTTCAACTCGGTGAGAACAGACAGAGCATGTGTGTGACCATTCAGACACTGGGATGAGTGCTTGGCACAGTTGGGATTCAGTCTCTGCCCTCTTAGAGTTCATGGAGGTAAGCAAAAATGGAGATGTAAAACATTCACTAGAAAGCTACTGTCCTGGTTTGCTTTCCATTTCTATGTTTAAACACCCTGACCAAAACTATATAGAGAGAAGAGGGCTTATTTGGCTTACATGTTCCAAACACAGTCTATCCCTGAAGGAAGCCAAAGGAAGGAACCCAGAGGCAGGAACTCAGAGTCTCTGGAGGAACACTGCTTAGGGCCTTACTAATCAAGACTTGCTCAGTCTCCTTTCTTATACAATGTGAGATCAACTGCTTCCTTTCTTATACAACGTAAGATCAACTGCTTATAGGTAGCACCACCCACAGTGGGCTGAACCCTCCCACATCAATTGTTCATTAAGATAATGCCACCCTGGCTTGCCTATAGGCCAATATGGTGGAGTCATCTTCGATGTTCCCTCTTCCCAGATGACATTAGCTTGTGTCCAGTGGACAAAAATAAAATCTAATTATCACAGCTACCTAACTCCAGAACCAACTCAAGAAAGGGAGGCTATCCCCTCCCTTCTCAATAAATTATGCACCAACTTTCATGGAGCCTGGACTCTTTTAGAAGTGGACAAGTATTGTATGTTGATACAGTGATGGTGGAGATGTAAACTAGTGCAGCCAATACAAAAATCAGTACAGACATTTCTCAACTAATCTAATACAGTGAGTGGTCCATATACTGCTGACTTCAATGGGTACTCTAAGGTCCAGGTCAACAGATCAACAAGTTAGAGCTACCTTCTGATCCAGCTCTACCACTCCTTTGTACTTACCCAAAAGACTCCAGGTCAGCATCTCACAGAAATGCTTGCACATGAGTGTTTCTTGCAGCATTATTCCCAATAGCTAAGTGGTATAACCCTAAGTTATGAAACTGACCTTGATGGATAAGGCATGTGTGTAAATGTACATATACACAATGGAAGTTTCTCAGCCACAAAGAACATAGTTGTATCATCTGCAGGAAAATGGATGCAACTAGAGATAATTATGGCAATCAAATTAAGCCAATGTCTGAACATACGTGATTTTTCTCATGTGTGTGTGATCTCTAGATTTTTGAATGGAGACATGGAAGCATGTATACACATATGATCTGAAAATGCAAGCAAACTGTTGGGGGAGAGAATTGATGGAGAACAAAAGAAAAAGGAGAAATGAGGAAAATGGGGGAAACATACTCAATATACATTTTATACATGTATGAAAATTAAAATGTCTTGATAGACCATAATACCACCTATAATGAATATACATGATTAAACATGTGGCCCTGGACCTTGGAAGTCCCTGTTGAAGTCAACTGTGTATTAATTGCCGTGTGGTGCTGCTTATGGAACCCTTTGAGTATCTTTGTCTTGAAGTCATTACCACTGGAGAGCTGCACTTGCAAAGGAGGCCAGAGCTGCTGCAAAAAGAGCATCATAGAGAGCCAATGGCACAGACCATATCTAAAGACACACCAGAGGCTCCTCCTACGTTTCCATGTGTTTGAAACACAGACTCAAGTCACGCTTGCTGACTCATATTAACATCTGAAATGATCAGAGACTAACTGCCTAAAAGAAGGCTTTGTGAGGCCCACCTTTCCTGATAACCAGCCTGTAAATATCCTTTTTAGCTTTTTAAGCTATGTTTCTTTCTTTTTTTTTCTCAAAAAGAAAACAAAACTTCATTAATGGAAAATAACCATTCAGTTTTGTATGAAATAATGACTTGGAGCCAGAACCATTTAGATCTGGGGAGATCTTCACAATCACCCATTTCCAGCCCCCCCCCCCACTTTTTCTCCCTTTACATGCTGGTTACAGACATCCAAAGAAAGGTGATTTGCACAAGCTTATACAACCAGGGAATTTGGCTTCCTTGGTGTTACTTCTGACTAGCTCGTCTGTCTTTCTCTCTGGCTCCCTTACTGTACCCAGTATCTTCAGGAGGACATGCCCCCAAGTCAATTCCTGGGCCCACGATCTCAACTTCCTCTGCCCTTGTGAACACCATCTCAGCACACCTCCATGCCTGCCTCCTTGGGCTGCCCAAGACTTGAGACTTAGCCAAGGTTCATAGGTGTGGATGCCTTCTCACTCCAAATCTGTGCTCTAAAAAAAAAAAAAAAAAAACATATTTAGTTCTCCTCCAGTTTAACTCATATTGATTAATCACAGTCTCCTGCCCAGCTCAGCAATGCTAAATTAAATCCCTAGACAAGACTATTTTTGTTTTGTTGCACTGGAGGTTGAATCCACAGCCTCCTGGATATTAGGCAAGCACTCAACCAGCGAGCTATGGACCCAAGTCCTTTGTGCATTTTGAGGCAGTTTCACTGCGTTTCCCAGGTTAGCCTTGAAATGCTGAGACTCTTGCCTTAGCTTCCCAAGTGGCTGCAAGTATAGGTGTGTGTCACCAGTGTGTCGTCTTCTCTGGCTTTCTTCTTCTCTACTTCTAGCATATTACGAAGCTTCATGTGCCTATAAAGCATTTTCAAAGCCCATCTTCATTTTTCAGTCCTCACTGTCTTTTTTGCCCCTACCCCCACCTCCTCTTCTAGATTGAAATACTCCAGTTGCCCTTTTTTGGTTTGTTTTTGTTGTTGTCGTTGTTTTTAGAGACAGGGTTTCTCTGTGTATCTCTGGCAGTCCTGGAACTTGTTCTGTAGACCAGGTTGGCCTTGAACTCACAGAGATCTGCCTGCCTCTGCCTCCCGAAGAATGCTGGGATGAAAGGCGTGTGTCACTACTGCCCAGCTTCAGTTGGCTTTTTAGTGGTTCCATCTGTGGTCGTTTTATGTAAACTCAAGCCATGAGCGGTGACTCTCATGACCTCCATATTAAGTAAATTCAGGTTTGGAATATATGCTGGGGCTGTCTTAGTTAATTACTGGACAAGGGATGGAGGAAACCGTTGCTGGAGGTAGCTTAGACTCCTAATTGAGAAACAACTGAGTTCAAGCAAACTGGTAGTGAGGCTGGTGGTCAGTGTGTTACCCTGATTGCCATATATAACTGCTCATGGGTCCCGGCATGCCATTCTGAGGTGGCCACCACGACAGCATGCCTGTGTGCCTCTGGCTCTTGAAATGGAGTGAATGCTCTTCCGTGAGTGCTGACTTCGATGATGCTTTTGTTTCTGTCTACTCTCGTCCCTAGCGCACACATTGATTGTCACTGAGGACCAGTTCCCAGTCATACTCATCTCTTGGTCTCCTGTGCCACTAGCTCTTGGCAGAGACGACCTCTGGTCTCTGGCAGCTTATCTTCTTGTCCCAGCTCAGCTAGTGAGAGGTGCTATAGGCCTGTTCTCTCAACTGTAAGGGTTGTGAGATTTAAATAATACATGGAAAATCCATAGCTTGCCATATAGTAAGATCTCAAGTGTTGGTTGAATTAAGTCAAATTGAACACTTTGAGTTTTTAAATGCTCTTCAATTTTTGAAAAGAAATTTTAAGATTTGATTTGATTTTGTATGTGTATGAGTGTTTGGCTGAATATGTGTTTGTGTCCCATGTGCATACAGTGCCAGAGGAGGCCGGAAGAGGGTGTCAGGTCCCCTGGGATTGGAGTTTATAGACCTTTGTGAGCAGTCACGTGGGTTCCAGAAATTGTGCCCAGGTCCTCTGGAAAAGCAGCCAGCACCCTTAACTGCTGAGCCGTCTCTCCGGCACCTACTATTCAGTTTTTGACTCTGACATTTAGTTGTTGGTTATCAAGTTCAGAATTTACATTAAATGAGTGTCTGCTCCTATGTGTAAGTTATTCGAAAGGAGAAATCCTGCTTTGGGATGAAACTCTCCCTCCAGTGACTTAGACCTAGCTTAATGTCAGGTGCATTCTATTTTCCTTCAGAGCTGTGCGCATGTGTGAAACGGGAGGTGGCATGTCAAATGACTTAACCTACAGAAGAAGGTCTCCAATCTGTCCCTCTGTCTTTTCAGCGTAAGTGACACCTTTAGACGTCCTCATTTAACTCCCAAGTGACCAACTTGTGGGCAGCAGCTTGAATGGGCAAATTGTGTCTGCGAGTTCTTGTGCTGTGATCAAATTGTGTCTGTGCGTTCCTGTACTGCGATCTCTGTGGAAATGCCCCATGTACACGGTGAAGTACAGAAAAAGGGCCGGGGTGCCAAGAGAGCTCCACCCTCCGTGTGATGAAAGGAAGGAGCATAGCCCCATCAAAGCAGAGCATCATCCAGCTTTGGGTAATTTACAAGGAAGGCTCCAGACATTGGCATTTCAAGGACCAGCAGTTCATAAGGTTCAAGGGCCCCATGCAATTCGCTTCTGGAGAAAAATAAAGGTTCCATGTTCTTTGGGCCCCTTTCTGCTTACTAACCTTGGCACTTTCAGTAGCTTTTCTCCCATCGATCCGATCTGTTCTGTCATTTTGGCTTTGAATGTGTGCTGTGTCCCAGTAGCCCAAACCAAAAATAACAAATTACACAAGATGGATTTTTTTTTTGTCTCTTGCACAATGCTGTCAGGTGTCCTTGGCTCTCTTGATGATTGCACTACCTTGGGGTATCAATTTGCCCACCACCCAAGGTGAATTCTCTCACTGCTGTAACAAAATGTCTGACAAAATCAGGCTCCTTGTTTGAGGGTACAGTCCACCCTGGCAGGTAAGCCACAGTGGCAAGAACACGAGGTAGCTGGTCACATATGTCCAGAGCTGGGAGTCGGAGATTTATGGGCATGCTTTCTCCTTTCCTTTCAGTCTTGGACTGCATGCTTTGAACAGTGCCACCCGCATTCAGAGGAGATTTTTCTCACTCCGTTAAACCTTCCTGGAAATGTGATCATGCACAGGCTCAGAGGCTTGACTCATAGACGATTCTAAACCCTGTCAAGTTGACAAGACTAGCCATCATAGCACATACTGACTTCCCATTCTGCCACCATAGCTACACCCCCCTCACCCATCTCATGGAAAGGTGAGAGGAAGGCGGAGAACATGTGCCTTGCCATTTAAGGACACTGCCTGAAAATCAAAACTTCTTATGACTTCCGGCATCCTGTTGGCCAGTGTAAGTCACAAGATCATCCCAAGTAGGGAGAGAGGCTGGGACACATGGCTTCCAACTGACAACTTACAAACCTAGCTGGAATTGGGGTTTCTGTCACTATAGAAAGGGGGCACAGAAGAACTTGATCATTCTGGGGTCATTGGTTGAAGAGAATCAAGCTGTTTTCCCTGTCACTTAGCATAATGTCTTCAAAGTATATGTTATATATTTATATGTTACATATGTTATAGTGTGTTGGGATATGTTTGTTAAGAATAAATGATTCTCCTGCCCCCTTTTCCTACCCTCCGTCTCTGTCTTTCTCCATATCTCTGTCTCTGTCTCTCCCTCTCTCTGTTTCTCTTGTCTCTCTGTCTCTGTCTCTGTCTCTCTGTCTCTGTCTCTCTCTCTCTCTCTCTCTCTCTCTCTGTGTGTGTGTGTGTGTGTGTGTGTGTGTGTGTGTGTGTGTGTGTGAACATTTTGTTTATCCTCACATCAGGGGTCATCCAGGTTCCTATCTTTGGGACATTGTGCCTAGCGCTGCAGTGAACACTGATGTACAGTATGCACTTTGAGCGAGTCTTTCTCTCCTCTTGAAGAGGCGTGTTAGGACGTAAGGTAACTGTGGCATTGTCCTCATTTGGTCTTGACCATCAGTTGTGCACACACCGCCAAGTTCATTACAATTCTTGTACTTTTGTTGGCAAGGCTTGTAATAATAAGCTTAACAAAATAGACCAGTAGATAGGGAGGTGAGGGTGTTTCTTTGTTTTGTCTTGAATTTATGCTTAAGGGCTGCAGTATGAAATACAGGACTATGACATTGGCTTGGGAGCAGCACTCACTGGTCAAATCCTGTTAAAAGGCAGAACCAAGTATGCCCAGATGGGAAGTGAATCATTTTATTTGCTTCTGTTCTCAGGGCTTTGGTGTGCAAGGAACTGTAGTAGCCTATGAATGTGGGCAAGGCTCAGTAAAGATTTCAACAGAAGGAAAAAGTTAAAAGGGAAAAGGAAAACACTCCTTGCTTCAGGGAACTTTACAGAGAAATTCAGACCCACTTTAAAACACCGAGCCCTTCAAAATGAGCCCCAAGGGACCTCATCTGTGCACTCCCTGGAAGAGGCTGTTTATATGCTTTCTTCTCAGGCGAACCACAGCCTGGGTAGCATGAGGAACATAAATTATGCAAACTCTTGCGTTTTTGGTTTTTGTGTGTATTTAGGGTTTTGGGGGGTTTTTTTGTTGTTGTTTTTCTTTGCTTTGCTTTTTTGTTTGTTTTGTTTTAAGGCTTGTCTATCCTCACGTAGGACAGAGGAACTGTGAGGAAGTCCTATCTCTGCTGCCTTTAGAAACCATTTCAATGTGACCCTCACCTAGAGGGAAATTGCAGACTACTTGGAAATTCCGGGCCTGGACAGTGTCATCTACTGATGGGAACTTCCACTGGCTCTCTGGTTTACTGTCCCAGAGTCTTGAACTCTTTGTCCAATTTTTCAAAACGAATATACTTCTCACAGTAGTGGGCAAAGGCTATTCATTGGACTGCCTGGGATTGGGGAGGAACAGAGATGAAGCTTCTCAGAAGACTCTCAACTCACCTTGCCTGTCTTCTCACCTCAATTTTCTTCCGTAGCTGGTATAAGCCTTGTAAATCTTGCTGAGGTTCTACGGGATGGGTGACGTTGTTTCTCTGTTGTAACCACCTCTGAAGCTCTTGGTTGGAAAGTATCTCATTCTCCACCATCATTCCCATCCTTTCTTCAATTAGATCCACTCCTGTACTGTGCTTTGGAGAGACAGTGGTCTCCTAAGTCCTTGGGATACAGAGTCACAAGTTTACTTCTTAGTATTACTTGGGGTTAGCTTGTGACAGAAAGAGGGGATACAAATTATACTTTGCTGCCAAAATGAAATCAGAAGCTTTTTTCTTTCTCCTACTCCATTTTGGTTTTGGAAGAAGAAATGTGTCTACCTTTAAGAAGTGGGAGAAAGGTCAGCTGCCAGCACCCAGAGATACTCACTACCTGGGAACCTACAGGCCATGGTGGCCTGGGAATCGAGCAGGTGATCTTCACTCTTTCCCGTCCTATATCCCCAATCCCCAGTCTCCTCCCCAGCCCTGGAGCAGACCACCTGAAGGGCCTGTCCTTTCTCTCTGCCTGCATTCCCTGAGGAATCCTTAGAACCTAAGGGCAGACCCAGTGTTCGTACCTCACTCCATCCCTCTATATCAGCTACTGATACCCAGAGGCACTGTCTTACCTGGGAACCCACTGGAAACACTGCCTTGGGAAATCAGGTCTTCATTCTCCTTTCTGTCCACCATCTTCAATATCCCAGTTTCATCCCAGGCACTGTAGCAGACCACTAGCAGAGGCCTGACTTCTCTCTGTGTCCTTGTTCCCTGGGGACTCCAAAGGACCTTGTAGCAGATGCAGCTTCCCTCCTATAGATCCTCTCAGCACCCCACCCCTTCTAACCTATCCCCATTCCTTTGTGTCAATAGCCAATACCTAAGAATGTCCTCTATCTGAGACCCTGAGGCATAGGGGCTTAGAAGCATTACCTAACAGGAAACCACACCTACCACACTCTTCCAAGATCCGGAGAGGGCAATTGAAACCAAGGAATGGGATATACACCCAACAAAGACCAGACCAAATATCAATACCCAGAACAATAATCAGCTCAAACCAAGTTGGCTAGACAGCATAAAAATGCAAATAACAACATCCACGGCAATATGTCTCCACCAGAACCCATCAACCCTATGACAGTAGGTCCTGAGAGATGCAATACAGCTGAAGCCAAAAGCAAGGACTTCAAAATAGCTATTATGAATATTCCAAGAACCTTAAAGAGGATGTGAATAAGTCAACTCACAACCTCAGAAGCAAGCCTCACCAACAGAATATAGGAAATGGAAAAGATAATTTCAGTCATGGAAGACAAGGTAGAAGAAATGGATACCTCGGTCAAAGAAAATGTTAAATTTAAAAAAAAATCCTGGTACAAAACATCCAGAGAATCTGGGACACTTTGAAAGGACCAAATCTAAGAATAATAGGAATAGAAGAAGGAGAAGAAACCCAGGGCAAAGGCACAGATAATATCTAAGAAAATCATAGAAGAAAAATCATTTCCTAACCTAAAGAATGGGATGCCTATCAAGGTGCAAGAAGCATACCGAACACCAAATAGACCGGACCAGAAAAGAGAGTCCCCATGACACATAAATAAGCAAAACACTAAAAATACAGTACAAAGAAATAACATTGAAAGCTAGAATGGAAAAAGACAAATAGCATAGAAAGGTAGCTCTATTAGAATAACACCTGATTTTTCAGTGGAGACTCTAAAAACCAGAAGGACTTGGAAAGAAATTGTACAAACTCTAAGAGACCATGGATACTAGTTCCAACTACTATACACAGCAAAACTATCAATCACAATAACAGAGAAAAATTCCACAATAACCCCAAATTTAAGCAGTATCTATCCTCAAATCCTGTTCTACAAATGGTAGAAAAGAAAAAAAACTTCAATGTGAAGAGATTAACACCACCCAAGCAAACACAGGAATACATAATCCCAGATCAGCAAATCAAAACAGGGGGAAGGGAGGACTCACCCCAGAACAACAAAATAATGAGAATCAACAAACTCTGCTCATTGACAATGCTAAACATCAATCATTTACGTTTCCCAACTTAAAAAAATAAATAAATAAACCACACAGACTAACAGATAGGGTTTGAGAATAGGATCCATCCTTGCGCTTCATCCAAGAAACCCACCTTAACATAAAGGATAGATATCACCTCAGGGAGGTGGGGGGAATATGGAAAAAGATATTTCAAGCAAATGGACACAAGAAGTAAGCCAGTGTAGCCATTTTAATGTTTGACAAAATAGACTTCAAACCAAAACTAATCAGAAGAGATAGGGAAGGACACTACAGACTCAAGGAAAAATTTTATCAAGAAGATGTTGCAATTCTAAACATCTATACACCAAACACAATGGCACCCAAGTTCATAAAAGAAACATCACTACAGGTTAAATCACATATTGACCCTGACACTGTGATGGTGTCAGGGTCACTCTTGCCAATAGAGAGTTCACCCAGCCAAAAACTAAACAGAGAAATTCTGTAGCTAAATGATGTCATAGATCAAATGGACCTGGCAGGTATTTACAGAACATTTCACCCAAACACAAAAGAAAACATCACCTTCTCAGCACCTCATGGAACTTTCTCCAAGATTAGCCACATGGACACAAAGCAAGTCTCAACATATACCAAAAAAAAAAAAAAAAAAAATTGAAATAATACCCTGTAACCTATCCGGCCACCACAGATGAATGCTGAATCTCATCAACAACAGAAAGTTTACAAACTCATGGAAACTGAAACACTCACTACTGAATGAAAAATGGGTCAAGGAAGAATTAAACAACTTTCTAGGACTAGATGAAAATGAAAGCACAATATACCCAAACTTCTGAGATGCAGCCAAGGCAGTTCTAAA
The DNA here is from genome assembly GCF_949786415.1 of Peromyscus eremicus. Classification (NCBI taxonomy): domain Eukaryota; kingdom Metazoa; phylum Chordata; class Mammalia; order Rodentia; family Cricetidae; genus Peromyscus; species Peromyscus eremicus. The sequence continues at coordinate 53,809,039 of NC_081435.1, read as the reverse complement.
AGGCAAAATCATAGCACTTAGTGCCTACATTTAAAAAAAAATGGAGAGATCTCATATTAGTAACTTAATGGCACACCTGAAAGCTCTGGAACAAAAAGAAGAAATAACACACAAAAGGAGCAGACCTCAAGAAATAATCAAACTCAGGGCTGAAATAAATAAAATAGAAACAGAAAAAAAATACAAAGAACGAAATGAAAAGTTGGTGCTTGAGAAAATCAATAATATTTGATAAAACCATAGCCAAATTAACTAAAAGGCAGAGAGAGAAGACCTCAATTAACAAAATTAGAGATGAAAGGGGGACATAACAACAGACACCAAGGAAATCCAGAGAATCATAAGGACATACTTTAAAAATCCTGTACTCTACCAAACAGGAAAACCTAGAAGTGGGTAAATATCTTGGTATATATCACCTACAAGGTTGAATCAAGATCAGATAAGCAGTTTAAACAGATTTATAACCCTTTAGAAGCAATAATTAAAAGACTAAAAAAAATGTTTAAGCCCAGGGTCAGTACAATTCAGCATAGAATTCACCCAGACTTTCAAAGAGGAGTTAATGCCAATGCTCTGAAATTATTCCACAAAACAGAAAAAAAGGAACATTGCCCATTGTTTTTATGAGGCCGCAATTACCCTGATAACTCGACCACATAAAGACCCAAGAAAGAAAGAAAATTACAGAACAATTTTCCTTATTAACATAGATGAACAAATTCTCAATAAAATAATTGCGAACTGAATCCAAGAACACATCAAAAGGATCATCTACCATGACCAAATAGATTTCATCCCAGAAATGCAGGGATTGTTCAACTATGTAAATCTCTAAAGATAATTAAACATATAAACAGGCTGAAAGACAAAACCACATGACCATCTCATTAGATGCAGAAAAGACCCTTGACAAAATCCAACATTCCTTCATGATAAAAGTCCTTGAGAGACTAGGGAATATAAGGGACACACCTAGACATAATAGAAGCAGTTTGCAGCAAGCCCAGAGCCAATATCAATTAAATGGAGAGAAACTCAAAGCAATTCACCCAAAATCAGGAACAAGACAAGGCTATCCACTCTCTCCATACCTGTTCAATATAGGACTTGAAGCCTTAGCTAAAGCAATAAGACGACTGGAGGAGAGCAAGGGGATACAAATAGAAAGGAAGAAGTCAATGCAATCCTCAGGAAATTCCAACAAAGTCACACTGGGTATTCAAACTACGTTTAAGGGCAGGACCCAAGTAGATGGCCAACACAAAACAAACGCAGTGGCATTTTTGGAGGGTTTTATTTAACCGTACAGATCTTTTGCTTATATATTATGGTTTCTGATTTGGTTTTTATGGGTTTTCTGTGTATGCAAATGTGCATGTCTCAGCATCATGTGTTTCTTGTACTTTTTCCTTGTCTCTTGATTACTCTGTTCGATTTTCCCTATTCTGATTTGTTTGTTTTTATTATTATTATTATTATTATTATTATTATTATTATTATTATTATTATTTAGATGCCAGTTTGTGTTCTAATGAGAGAGAAATAAAGGGTGTGGATTTGGGTAGGTGGGAACTCGAAGAGGACCTGGGAGGAGGTGAGGGAGGGGAAACCACAATAAGAATATATTGTATGAAAGAAAATCTATTTCCAATTTAAAAAGCAGGCAAAAGATAAGTTTCAAGGTGAGAGTAGCCGAGAGAAGTTGCTTTTGCTGTTTGCTTATTGTATTGATAAACCTGTGGCATAACTACTGTTCTGGCCCCCAAACCAGACCTGTGCCAACAACCACCTTTATGATATTGTTCACAATCTCTGCAGTGGTCCCTTGAGGCCAATAACAGGTATCCATGTTTATCCACAGAGAAGCTGAAACCCAGCAAGTGTAGGAAGCAAGCCTGAAGTTACATCCTTAGCTCATTAAGCGACAGAGCCAGAATTGTAAAGTCAGTATTCCTGGATTCAGTTCTGTGTTGTCTAAGTAAAGCCCGGCACTGAGGACTAAAAAATGCTGTCAAAACATAGCTCTCTCATAAAACAGAAAATCTCTGTATATGAGTGGGCAGTAATATAAGAGAAAACCCAAGCAGATCTTGGGGAAACTACAATAAGTGTTTAAATATTTGTCTACTACCTCAATTGACCTTTCGAGGTCCTTTCTAGTCCTCTGATTCTATGGATTTTGCTAAGAGTTCTAGTCTAATGTAATGACCAGCAAACAGCCTGATGGCCTTATCTTTACTTATCTTCATCTTGTAATTTCATTTTTCCCTTCCAAATGTATGAGCGTGCACACATATGTGCATACACACACACACACACACACACACACATACATGCACACACGCACATGCACGCACGCAAGACAGACACACCTGACCGATGAAATATGTTGTTTTGGGTTATATAGTTTTTATTTATAATTTTATGCATGTGCTAACTCCCAGGGACACCCAGGGGACCCATCCTTGATTAGCAGATGCTGGTCTTGCTATGTAATAACAATCTAATCACCATTCCCCCTGCCAAGAAATGAGAAAAGCATCCTCATTTGGAAATCCAGCTATAACACATGAAGTGGATTAAGAAGGGCTGTCTCCCCAGAGTCCCTGTAAGCATTCCTCATTGTAGTTTGTTTTTCTTCAAGATAAAAACTGCACAGTGGTGTTTGGAGTTCAATCTAACAAGTGCCTGGCTTGCATGACAAGATTTTCCTTGGGCTGTCTCAACTTTTTTGCATGTAAATTATGCTGTGAGAAATCTTTGGCATGGTATGATGTATGTAGCCGGTGTTTATTTTCCTATACTTGAGAATATTTCATTTATTTTTAAATGGCAATCTATGATTGGTGGGTATTTAACATGCAAAAATAATGACGTGTTCCCAGGAACTCTGGGGAAGGTAGGAAGGTGGCCTCACATCCGAGTGTCTCTTTTCTGGAACAGAGAGCTGGACTTGATGATACAATTAAGAAGAACTCCAAGTGCATGTTAGTTCTTAGGCTGGTGTTTAAGTGGCGTGCATTCATCCTGGGACTCAGAGCTTCCCTGGAGCCTTCTGAAACATACCAAATCACTTCGACGTCATTTCATCTTGTAAAAGGTTATCCAAGAAAAAGCTAAGCACTACAATGTGCGTTTGTCAGCCTCGCACTGCAGGGCAGAGACGTGGAGATGCCTGGAGGTCACTGGCCAGCCTTTCTGACCCAGTCCATGAGCCCCAAGTTCGTTAAAACCTTATCTGTAAAGAAATGCATACATACATAAATTACAACCAAGGAAGACACTTGATATCAGCCCCTAACCTCTGTGTGTGTGCATGTATGTATGTGTGTGTGTGCATGTATGTATGTGTGTGTGCATAACCACATAACCACAAACCACCTCCCTCCCCCTTAAAAGAAATAGTGGAAGCAGAAAAAAAAACCTGTTTTCACAACCCAGAGCCTTTCAAATGATCAAAACCCAGACAGTACCCAAGTGTGATGTCTTGAATGAAGAGAGCGGGTGAGAGTGGGAATGGTACCATCTGTTACGATCTTTCAAATGTCTTAGTATGTCAGCTGTACCTAAGCTGTAGCACTTGCATAGAAGAAGAAGAAGAAGAAGAAGAAGAAGAAGAAGAAGAAGAAGAAGAAGAAGAAGAAGAAGAAGAAGAAGAAGAGGAAGAAGAAGAAAACCTCATGCTCAGATGCTGTTAGACCTGAGTATCAAAAACATATGTTTTCCCACCCCACCCACCCTTCTCATGGATCACTTCAGTGTCAAAACAACGAGAGTTCTGCTCTTCTTCTCACGGCTGTCTAAAGAGCAACTACGAGTATCTCAGTAGGTAATAACCATAAAGTTTTAATGGACTGCTCTATAAATTAGGCATTCTTTTGGGTTGCAGGCAGCTTGGACTGTTTTTTAAACTGTGGAAAGCTAGGTTGAGTTTCAGTTCCATAGAAACGTCAAGGTGGATCCTCAAGTCATCACCATTAATGTGTTCCACATGGGCTTCCCTCGGAGTGAGATATTTTAGTTGGAGATGTTGGGAAATTATGTCTCACTATGTCATTCATAGCGATACTGTAAACTGTCACTGCAGAACGTTCTGGCACAGTCGTCATTGGCTGTTTGTATGAAGCCCCCCTTCCCTTAATGAAAGAATCGATGTAAGCCCCTCTCATATAACCTCGACTACATTGTGACAAGGGTTACCACTTGAGTCGGTGGTCCTCAAGCAGTCCTGTGTCAATGATCTTCAGGCTGCTTGAACCTGGGGGTAGTCTGTTAACCCTGGTGGAACTATTGGATAGTGGGGAGAGGGCTATCACAAGCCTATGTATTAGTGTTGTGTCAGGAAAGGGATTCAACCCTTCTCAGGGCCCCTCCCACAAAAAAAAGGGCATAGTCACATGACCTCCCCATGGAAAAAAGAAATGCCTACTTACAGTGCCAAGCTCTCAATGCATGGTTCTGACAGGGGTGCCACATGCAATGCTAGTCAATGATAAAAGTTGTTGGCTGGGTGGGTGGGTAGTGAGTCTCCTTTTAATAAAATATGAAGAAGAAGAAATAATAGAACAAGTTTATCCATTTGGGGGGAGACAAGACAGGCAGAGGGGAAAGTGGGTGGGGAGAGTGAACATTTATCTTTTTGCTCAACTCTGTTTCAAGAACATCCTGACACCATTTGTTTGTGTGTGTGTGTGTGTGTGTGTGTGTGTGTGTGTGTGTGTGTGTTGCCTACATCCTTCCCTGTGTATTACCTGAGTGCCTGGTGCCTTTGGAGGCCAGAAAAGAGCGTTAGATCCCCTGAAACTGGAGTGGGTGTAAGTTGCTATGTGGACGCTGGGAATCAAGCCCAGGTCTTCTGGAAGAACAGTAGTGCTCTTAATCTCTAGCTCATTGATTTTCATAGCTACCTTTTGTGCTTCTGAAGCCAGATAGCTTCCACAGCTGGCCTCCCTGTGAGAGACACCTCAGGAGGAGATAAAATGAGATGCCATACCCAACACAACTTCAGATTCTCTTGCAAATATGACTTTGTATGACTTTTAAGAAGTTTTACAAAGATTTAGAGAGTACACACCTAATAACACTTTGTAAACCTTATGTTTTTAGAAGAGATTACTAAAGTTTCTTCCATAAACAGTAATTCATTAGTCAGACAAATCATGTGAGTTGATTTGACCAATATTATAGACGGTACAAATTATCTTTATTTTTATTTTATTGAAAATAGATTTTTTTCATACAATATATCCTTGTAATGATTTCCCCTCCCTCCTCCCATTTCCTCCCTATCTCCCCTCTCATCTGCATCCACCCCCTCTCTGTCTCTCCTTAGAAAACAAATAGGCATCTAAGAAATCATAATAAAATAAATCAAAACCAAACAAGTTGGAATAGGACTAAACATCTAAACAAGAAAAAGAGACAAAGAAAAAGCACAAGAAGCACATATAGACACATATGTTCACACACACAGGAATCCCATGAAAACCCCAAACCAGAAGCCATAACACATACACAAATAAGCTGTAAGGTTTAAAAAGGTGGGGGAGGGGTGGGCGATTGGGGGCTGACAACATTATTAGACAAAGAACCTCCAAAGATGCCATGGAGTTTATTTTCTGTCAGCCATCTATTACTAGACATAGAACAGTCTACCCTTAAGAGTGGTTGGTTTCCCCAGAGAGATTCTGTTGAGAAAACTAATTTTTAATTTGCAAGTGGATTGCAAACTTTTGAGTTTAGGGTGTGGGCAAGTGTCCACTTCTCTTTTCAGCTCTAGGACCCCATCTGGTGCAGACCCATGCATGGTGCCTCAGTGTCTGTGAGTTCATATGTCCACTGAACACTGTTGTGTCTAGAAAGCCTTGATTCCTTGCTGCCCTCCATCCCTCTGGCTCTTGGATTCTTTCCACCTCCTCTTTCACTGGGGATGAGGCCTGAGGGGAGGGATTTGATGGAGACAGCCCATTTAGAGTTGAATGTTCCAAGGTCTCTCACTCGCTGCACACGGTCTGTGGGTCTCTGTATTTGTCCCCACCCTTTGTGTAGTTGATTAAAAAAAAAAAATCTTTTCCCATTCTGTAGCTTCCTTTGTCCTAATAATGGTGTCCCTTGCCATACAGAAACTTTTCAGTTTCATGAGGTCTCATTTATTAGTTGTTGTTCTCAGTTCCTGTGCTAATCCTGTTCCGTTCAAAAAGTATTTTCCAATGAATTCAAGACTATTTCATAATTTGTCTTCTGTCAGGTCAGTGTATCTGTTTTTGTGTTGCAGTCTTTGATTCATTTGGAATAGAGTTTTGTGCAAGGTGACAAATATGGACCCATGTGCATTCTTCTATATGCAGCCATCCCGCTTGACCAGCACCATTTGTTGAATATAATGACTTTTTTTTCAGTGTGTATTTCTGACTTCTTTATCAAAGATCAGGTATCCATGGGTGTATAGACTTATGTATGGGTCTACAATTCTATTCCATTGATCAACATGTCTGTTTTTGTGCCAATACCATGCTGTTTTTAGTATTATTGCTCTGCAGTATAATTTGATAGCCATGATAATGATACCTCCAGCAGTTCTTTTATCATTCAGGAATATTTTAACTATCCTGTATTTTTTTATGTTTCCATATAAAGCTGAAAATAGTCCTTCCAAGTTCTATGAAGAATTGTGTTGGAATTTGGATGGGGAATTCATTGGATCTGTAGATTGCTTTTGGTAGGATGGCCATTTTACTATATTGATCCTTCTGATCCATGAGCATGGGAGATCTTTCTATCTTCTGATATCTTCTTCATTTTCTCTCTTCAGTGTCTTTAAAGTTTTTACCATACAAATCTTCTACTTGCTTGATTAGAGTTACCCTAAGATATTTTTTTTTATTCGAGGCTATTGTGAAAGGTGTTGTATCCCTAATTTCTTTCTCAGTCTCTAATTTGTATATAGGAAGACTACCAATTTTTATGTGTTAAATATGTATCCGGCTACTTTGCTGAAAGTGTTTATTAGCTGTAGGAGTTTAGGGTGGAATGTTCTATGTTATCAGCTGTAGGAGTTTCCTGGTGGAATTTTTAGGGTCACTTATGTATACTATCTTATTATCTGTAAATAAAGATAATTTGACTTCTTCCTTTCCCATCTGTATCCTCTTGATCTCCTTTGGTTGTCTTATTGTTCTAGCTAGGACTTCAAATTCTATATTGAATAGGTATGAAGAAAGTGGGCAACCTTGTCTTGTTCCTGATTTTAGATGAATTGCTTTGAGTTTCTCTCCATTTAAGTTGATGTTGGCTTTGGGCTTGCTGTAATTCACCTTTATTATGTATGTCCCTTGTATCCCTAGTCTCTCCAGGACTTTTATCATTAAGGAAGAATAAATTTAAACCTGTAAAATTCTTTTTAGACAGAGGCCTTCTCTAACCTCGTTGATGGTTTCTGGACTCAGATGTGCCTGTTGTTTTTCTTTTCTTTTCTTTCTCCCTTTGAGACAGGGTCTTGTGTAGTTCAGCCTCACTTGGAACTCACTATGTAGCAAAGGTTACTTGAACTTTTGATTCCCTTGCCTCCACCTCCTGAGTGCTGATATTATAGACAGACAACACTCACCTAGGTTTTTGTGTGTGTGTGTGGTTTGGGGGTTTCAAATTCTGGGCTTTGTGCATGTTAAACATGCCTCCTCTCCAAATAATGCCTACTTTTTCCACTCAGTAGTTTGTGCTTCTTCATCTACCTCATCATCAAGTGGCCTATTTCTATGGCCTAATAAGGTGCAATCCCTAGCTGATGGATGTATTTAACTTACACATATAGAAAATGTGCTGAAACACAGCATAACACTGCAAACAGAATAACCTTAAGTCTTAATTTCTTTTAGCATTAAAAAAGAAATCGACTTTTAAAATTGTAGTTTAGCTTTTATAGTAAACTGGAAGTATCATGATATAATCTTGAGATTGACAGAGTCATTGAATGTTGATTTAACCTTTGCCTCGGTGTAGGATGCTGCAAAAGGTAAAAGCTTATGTGGACCCCAGGAGGGAAAGGAAGGCATTATTGTTTGAATGTGAAATGTTTCCCTCAGGCTCATGGTATCTGGGTAGGCAGTGGAGCCTTTAAGAGGTGAGACCTAGCTGATAGAAGTCAGTGGAGACATACCTTCAAGTTATAGTCCAGCTTTGCTTTGGGTCCTGACTCAGGCTACATGTCTGTAGCCAAAAATGTGACAACTTCATGTTGCCCTGCCACAGTCATGTCTTCTGTGCCACTGTGGACTGGACCCATGAACAAATAAAGCTTTACTCCTCTAAGGTAGTCCTCTCAGATACTGGGTCACAGCGATGAAAATGGTAACTAATGCAAAAGGGGGATGATGGAAGCTGGAGACAGAGAGGCAGAGAGCATGCTGATCTCCCCTAGCGATGGCTGTATTTGCTCTTTCATGGAAAGTGAGGAACTCAGTAATCATGTAGACCCATTTACTGAACTTCCATTCCCCTAATTACCATAGTAACTGCATCCAAATGCATCCTAAGCCTTGTAAGACAATGTGACTATTTTTGCTTTGTAGAAATTAAGACTAAAAGCCTCTTATGTGAGTGTAGATAGTTATCATTTATGATCCCTTCCTGTGGGTTTAAGTTTCCATCTGATAGGACTCCTCATGAGCCTGAAGGGCTCATGGTATGTCTTACAGAGCAGCACAGCTGGTGTCTAATTCTTTGTTTTATCAGAAATATCTTCAGTTCTTCATTCTTGAAGGAGATTTTCACTGGATTTAGAACTCTTGGTTGACAGGAATGTTTTTGCAGCTCTTAAAAGATGCTATACAACTGTCTTCTGGATTACTCATAGCTTACTTTTTTAGTTAAAAAACTGTGGCCTTTAAATCTGTGTAGTGTGTGTGTGTGTGTGTGTGTGTGTGTGTGTGTGTGTGTGTGTGTTCTTAGCTTATATGGTGCTTGATACACTTCTTTAATCAGTAAACTTGTTTCACTAAATTTGGGGATTTTCAACAATTCTTTCAAGCCTACTCTACTTCATTTCACTACTTCCCCTTTGGTAGTACGATAGACCTCTGATACTGGCCACATGTCCCTAAATCTGAATCTTCATTCACTGTTCAAATATTTGTCTTTCTTCTACAGATTGGATAATTACTGTTTATATGTTTACTAATTCACCATTTTTTTTAAAGATAGTATCTCACTTTGTATCCCAAGTTGGCCTTGAACTTAGGATCCAACTGCCTCAGCCTCCCAAGTCCTAGAGTTATGAATGTGCACCATCATGCCCAGTTAATTAATTCAGTGTTCTTTCCTACATCATCTCTCCGTTTTTCTGTTAAATACATACGGCAGAACTTGTTTGGGGTTTTGCGGGTTTCTTTTTCAATGTTTAGATAGGTTTTATAGTTTTAGAATTTCCATTTTTATAATTTTTCTTTTGTTTATTATTATTATTTGAGAAGGGAAAGGGGGAGGGTGCCACACATGTAGATGTCAAAGGACACCTTTCAGAAGTCAGTTCTCTCCTTCTACAGTGGGATTCAGGGACTGAACTCAGATTATCAGGCTGCATGCCAGACACTTTAACCCACTGAGCCATCTGGCTAGTCTTAGAATTTCCTATCATAAGAGTTTCTGTTTCTTTGCTGAAATTTTTAATTTTTTAATTGGTTACAAGTATATTTTCCTTTATGTCTTTGAACCATAGATAAGGAGCTACTTTGAAGTCAGATTGTTCTGACATCTGGGAGTTGAGTCCTTGATACTCCATTCAGAGGGGATCACATTTGTACAAGCATCTTCTAGCAACATTGCATCTATACTTGCTTAGAATGTAGATGCTTTCCTGGAGCAGCCAACTTACTTGATCAGTTGTAAAGTAGTAGATGTAGGTGGTAGCTCAGGACTTCATTTACTCCTGCCTGTGGTCCTTCATTTATACACTAAAACTGTATGGTTTTCCAGGGGCAATTAATCTACTTCATAAGAAGTAAGGGTTGGTTTCATATATTATGTGGCAGATCCTGGTATTTGGAAGATATATGGTCATCTGATTTTAATATTTTTCTTTTTAACCTCAGATTGTATTAAAAACACTCCACATCTACTTTATATCTGAAGTTTTTTTGGACACATTATGTTATATAATACCAGTAACTATAAATAACCTTATTTTTCCACCCAATATTACATCTAAGATGCTTTTTTGTTTGTCTCTTAGGAAAAAATGCTGCAAAGGATATAAATTTGTTCTTGGACAGTGTATTCCAGAAGGTATGTAATTTAATAGATGATTTCATCTCCCCTTTTCATGACTCATCACTAGGGTCTACAAAGTTTGGATGCACATGGAGTGGGTGTTAGCTATAAATACATTATGTATGACTAGTTATGGATATAATCATAATTCTCTTTTTCAACAATTGGATTCTATGTGGTGTGCTCTGTGTGAACCGCCAACATGCTTAGAGTTTGCGTCCATGCTTAGCAAACTGTAATCCCTTCTCTGGCATCACATGCACTAGTTGTAACATGATCCTCTTCCTGTACTCTCTACCTGCTCTCCAATATGAAGCTTCAAGCCTCTTTAGAGGACTCTAGCAATGCTAACCAAATACACAGCCCAGTCCTAAAATTAGAAAGGTTTCAAGCATGGACTGATCCTCTGGGCACATGACTCAGAATAAAGAGACAGCTGGTAGATCACATTGAACAAGATGAACAGATTTTGATTATGTTTTAATGTGCTATTAATAGGATCTTGGGCAAATTACATTTTAAGCCTTTGTTTTTACAGGGAGATTTTGGTCCCAAGTCATACACATGTTTAAAGAATTTTGCCATATATAAAGTACTTGAGCCAGGGGCTGATTCTTGTATTACTTATTACTGAGTCCTACAGTCCTTGGTGAATAGTGACTACTGCTGTAGTTATTGATAACTTCCATAGGCACAGCAGACGTTTAGTGCAGAGATATTCACAGGGGACACAACACAAAGCATCAGTAGACAGAGGCAGGTTCAGGAAAGGACTTGAGCCAGGTCATCATCAAGAAGGCTGCCCAGGGCTTAGGTAGGAGAGGAATGCTGCAAAATATTCCAAGCAAGGTGTTGTCATGGAAGATTGTCTGAAGAGCAATGGGTTAGTTTGCTTGGGCTGGGTTAGGGACAGGAAATGGGGTGTACAAAATAGCTCTCTTCACTGGTGCCCTAGAAGCTGTGTCTCTCTAGAGGCCTAGGATCCCAGACAAGCTAATTCTGTTGCATTATCTTACGGAGCAAAATGACTCCATTGTCTTGAATTAGATGACTCCCTCCTGTTTACTGCTGTCTTCTACAAAAGATGAAAGAAATCACTAAACCACAGGTGTAACCATGGGAACCATAGGCTCATAGGAGATAGATTCACACATGGTTTTCCACATGCCCTTGGGTCTCTCTGAACTGAGGAGCTCTGTGCTGGTTGATTCTGTGGGTGAGACCCAAGCTGGGGGAAAAATCATGTAAGTTAGAAGAGTCCCATCACACCTCTGATCTTCTCAGTTACCAACTGTATCATTTACATCACAGCTTGGCAAATAGCAAAGAAAATTAGATTTAGGCCTTATAAACTTAAGATCCTAAGTAAAGATTTTGTTCAACCTAATCAAAACCGTATGGACACTATATAGGTGCCCTTTCTCTAAATGCTAGGTATTAAAGTCTCAAATGCCTTGGCCAAAATCTAGTCTCCCTCAGCTTAAAGACAGCAGCAGCTATGAGTAGTAGCACAAAGAACAGCATATTGCCAGGAAAGCAGGCCCAAACATTGTTGTCTAGAACTCTTTGCTCTGTTGTTTTCCACCAGAATCGTGTTTAATGTTTATTTGTTTTGATCTAAGGGAATGGAACGGTGGTTGTATTCGTTATTAATGATATCTTTAGCAAAGAGGTTTCTATCCCTCAAGAATGAAAAGTAAGGCCAGGGCTGATGGAATAGCCTGTTATCCCAGCACTTGGGAGACAGGCAGGAGGATCAAGGGTTTAAGGTCAAGGGGCTGGAGAGATGGCTCAGAGGTTAAAAATGTGGACTGTTTCTTCAGGGAATTGGGGTTTTGTTCCTAGTGGCCACATCAAACAGCTCATAACCACCTGTAATGCCAGCCCCAGGGAACCTAATATCACTTTTTTGGCCCCTGTGGGCACCCAAACTCATATGCACATTCCCCATACAGGCACATAGGCAGATACATAATTAGAAAACAAATAAAATTGAGTCTTCTGCTTTAAAAAGAGTTCCCGGAAAACCTGGGCTGTAACACTGAGTTCAAAGCCAGTCTAGACTACAGAGAGAGACTGTGACTCAAAGCAGGATGGAGAGTGGATAAGGAATACAAAGTACACATACAGGACTTCAGAAAAGATTTCACAGAGCTGATCAGTGTGACATGTGTGTACAGACACACCACAATACAGAAACTGATTGTAACTAAGTTGTGTCCTTTCAGACTGGCTCATGAGAATGTAGAGATGCAAGCCCCAATGTCTAGTGAGAGCCACCAGGTTCATGGGATGGTTCAAATCCAAAGGCGAGTTACTGGCAGCATCCCTCTTCAATCAGATTGGCCAGCCTTCCAAACTCTGGGCAAGGCTGACCTTCACTATGGAGGATAACCTGCTTCACTCAAAGCTGATTAGTTTAAATGTTAATTTCATCCTTAACAGACACAAAAAAATGAGCTGGACATGGAGGTCACACCTATAAACCCAGCAGTTGGGAGTTTGGGGCAGGAGGATTGCCTCAAGGCACCTGACCTACAGAGTGAATTTCTGGGCTACAGTGTAAGACCCTGTCCCAAAAACAAAACAACCAACACAGAAACATCTTAGAATAAATATTTGACTGGGTTTTTGGATATCGGATTTTCAAGGAACCAGGCCACGATACGTGATACCATGATGCTGTGTAAAAACAGCCTAGCCATTTCCCTGAGGAAGCTGCAAAGGAATGATAAAATTTCTCCTTGATATTCTATAATTTAAACACTACAGTGTTAAAATTAACAGTGCTTAAATGCTTTAATATGAAGTTAACACATCTTATGACCCACAATATGAAAGGGAGTAAAGAGAGCTGCGTATAGATACTTATGGATATTCACGAGAGAAGAAATGAATATTCAGGACAACCATAGGCCTCATTTCCATTACTGGCCCCCATGGTCATCTCTGCTCTTCATAACTGCCTTTCTCCATCATTCATTCCTATTGCTTTACCCTAATAAATGCCTCCTCTCCCCTACTCATAGTTCTATTACATGATCAGGTGATCCCTATCCTCATTCCTAATGCATCTAAAATACTGATCCTACCTAAACTGGTGTAGTTTTCTGTTGGCTTTAGTCTTAGGTCATAGTATTCATAACCCTAAGACATAACCAAGGGCCCCTTATATTCCATACACACTGGCTTAGCTTCTGCAGACTAACAAAACCATTTCCACTTAGTGTTTAGAACCAGTTGTCTCTGGCCACAGTGACTTCTTTCTTTGGCTCGGGACACAGGCATGAGGAAGCCAGTGCCCTGGCAAGAGCTAGGTGGAATCACTCCTCTCTTTCCTAGAGGGAGCATGCTCCATTTGGAGCTGAGGCAGCTAGGCTGGCAGAGCGTGAGGCCACAGAAGCAGCGGCCCTAAGAGCACGGAGAGAATGTGCAGGTTGGGTGGACAGGGAGATGCACAGTAAATGCGGCAGAATGTGGTGTGGGTGCAACAGCTCCTGTGCGTTGCAAGGCTGAGATTCACCTCGAGGTCCCTCAAATTTCAACAAAGCAGATTATATTCGTGGTGCAGGTCAGCCTCATTCAACTCGGGAAGGCTTAGTAGAAAAAGACTGACTTCCTTTCGTGAAGGGAGAACACTGCCAGCTCGCTGTCTATTGGACACTGACTCACAATGCATACATCCTCCTGAGGGATCTTTCACCACACCAAATATTCGGGGACTGTGGCCCCGCTGAGCTGACTTCCAGACCACAGACAGCAAAAAGAGATTAGAATTTCTAAGTAAACCTGCAGATGATGGAAAATACAGGTGTTGCTGCCTCCCATTCATACTCTATAGCCTGTGGGTCCACCTGGCCACCTAACTCTGGAATGAAGTTCTGTTGAAGCTCACACAGAGCCATCCTCTTAAGTACTTCCTGTGGCCTCTTTACATGGTCACGGTAAGGTTGAGTGGTCGAAATAGAGGACTGCACACCCAAGGTAAGGTCTGGTCCTTTCCAGAAAATGCTTTCTGACTCCTATTATAAGTGAGATAAGGGGATGTTTGGTTGTGTTCATTCTGGCTCAGCAGGTGTGGGATGCGCATCATCTGGGGAAGGCACCATACTGTTAATCCCAGGGGAATCATCCCCTGACAGGTAGGCAAACAGTAGTAATAACTAGAAACAAGGGGCCAGACAAGTAGGGAGAGCTTTTCCCAGTCACTGTCACTTTTCCTAGACACTGTCGCTCATGTAGAGTTTAAGCTTACTATGAAAATACTGTGGTGTGAGTATCAGTAGTTTTGTTACTAGTATTTGACAAGAGAGGAGATAGGAATGTCAAGACCCTGAGGTCAAGCTGGGCGTAGTGGCTCATGCTTGTAATCCCAGCACCGGAGAGGCTGGGACAGAAATTCACCCCAGACTATGGCCAGCTTGGGCTACATAGCAAGACTCTGTGTTTAAACAACTAAACCCCGAGGATCATACAGAGAATGTTCAAGTTGGGCAGGTGAGGAAAACCGTTGCTCAATAAAAATGGAAGAACATGTGAGTGACAGAGAAGAGCCTTGTGGGTTCTGATGAGACAAACTAGACCGTGTTGGGGGTCAAGAAAGACTTGGCCTTGACAGTGTCGCTCGAAAACTGTCTAGAACAGTGATTCTCAACCTTCCTAGTACTGTGACCCTTTAATACAGTTCCTCATGTCGTGGTGACCCCCAACCACAAAATTATTTTATTGCTCCTTCCTAACTGTCATTCTGCTACTGTTAGGAATCGTAAGGTAAGTGTCTGTTATTTCCGATGGTCTTAGGTGACCCTGTGAAAGGGTCGTCTGACACCGAAGGTTGAGGACCACTGCTCTAGGCTTTCAGTTGCAGAGCACTGAGGATAAAGGTGGAGGAGCTGGCTGGGCTTTACTGGAGGTGAAAACTTGTGTGGAGGTAAGAGGTGTGACTACGACACAGGACAAAGAAAGAGAGTTGAGGCTTTGGAAGTCTTAGGACTCATAAACGACTGTGGAAGTTTGGAAAAGTCTCAAGGGCTATAATGCCAGACCACAAATGCAAGACCAAGCAATGGTTTAAAGCTGGTGAGGGCAGGCTGAATACTTCTTGTCTAAACTGCTCAGGGCCAGAAATACTTGGTGTGTCAGAGTTTGGGGATTGGGAAATATTTGCCCAGACCTTACTGTTCTGAGCATCTCTAATCTAGAAATCTGAAAGACTTCAAAATCCAAAAACATCGTGGGAGTCCGAATGTTTGAAGTTTTCAGATTAGGGATTCTTTGCATATATGGGAAGCCTGGGTTAGTTGAGCAAGGACTGCGCCACACAGAGCTCACCTGTGCAAGGAGGGCCTGGCAGCATTCTATACAGTGGATTTGAAGGTGGAGAATCTTGGTGACGGTGCTGTTTACACAAGAGTCTCGGAGTCTGAATTAGAGTAATGCCAAGAGAAACAGAACCGAGACAGAGAAAGCAGATACAATTTAAAGATAGAAGCTGCATGACCGAAAGTGGGCAGGCTCTGGAAAACAAGCATCAGAAACAGAGGACTGCATAAATCATTACCTTTGCTCCATTCAAAAGCCTACAAAGTGGAAACGACATGAGTCTACGAGATCAAAAGGGAAGGAAGAACAGATATCAGCAACAAAATGTTGGAAGCCAGAGAACAGACGAGGGGGTGGGACGAAGCTTAGGAAAATGGGGAGAATGAAGCAGCCTTAGCCAGTGCCAGGGGAGGCTGAGGACAACTGACTTCATACTAAAACAGGCAAGATCACTGGAAATAAAAGAGGGGACTGGGGCAGCTGGGTGGTGGTGGCGCACACCTTTGGTGGCGCACACCTTTAATCCCAGCACTCGGGAGGCAGAGCCAGGCGGATCTCTGTGAGTTCGAGGCCAGCCTGGGTTACCAAGTGAGTTCCAGGAAAGGCGCAAAGCTACACAGAGAAACCCTGTCTCGAAAAACCAAAAGAAAAAAATAAAATAAAAGAGGGGACTGGGAAATGACTATGTTAAGAAAGTGCTTGTGGTACAAGCAAGAGAACCTGACTTCAGATTCCCAGTGCCCACATTAAAATGCCAGATAGCATAATGTCTGTAAACCCAGTGTTTGCAGGGACAGAGGTAAGTGGGGTCCTGGGGCTCACTGGCCAGCAAGTCTACCAGATTTGGGGAGCCTTCAAGTTCAGCGAGAGACCCTCTCTCAATAAATGAGGTGGAATGTGACCAAGAAAGACACCCAATATTGACCATTGGCCTCCACACACATGTACATACAAACACACAAAAGCAAAAACAAAAAGAAAAGAATTGGCTAAGAGTCAAAGAGATTGCCCTCCCGGATCTTGTTCCGTCTCAGACAGAACACTGACCCTTGCCTGACCAGACAAGGAGAGTCAAGACAGTTCTTCTGAGAAGGTGAAGCACAGGCTTCAGAGACAGTCAGAGACGGAGTCCAGTACTTAAAACAGGTATTCAGCTCATGCTCACACATTGCCTGTTCAGACACCCAGCCTTCTCTGTTCATTTGAGTTCTAGTGACTTATTCTCAGGCAACAATTTAGAAATGTTATCCTTGGGTATACCAGATGGCTCATGCAAAAGACCTGGCACCAGCATTCTACCCAGATCGCTTATAGTGAGGCCTAGGGCTATACAACCCCATATGCAAAGAGCTGTGGTTAATAAATCATAATTAAGCAAGAGAGGCACCAAAGGGTCTCCAGACATTAAAGCAGAAGTCTTCAGAACAAAACATATGAGGAAAAGAGCCTTAGAGAAAACACAGACTTTACATGGAAAACACTTCAAAATACTACAATTTAGCTTGGGGTGGGGTGGGAGACGACACAACATCCATGGGACAGAAACATTCTTTTACTAAAAGGGAACAGAGGAGAATAACGAGTTCTTAGAAATTAAGAACGTGACACAAAAATTGGAAGATGAAACGAAGGAAATTTCCCGAGAACTAGAGCAAAAATATCAAACGAATGAAACCTAGGAAGAAAGCATGAGACTGTTAGAGGAATCTCCAGGTACCTAATGATTCCACACAGAACAGGAGTGGTAAGCATCAGAAATACAAATCCAGAAACTTCTCCAGAGCTGGAGGATGAGTTTCTAGGGCCCTTTGAAGATTGACCTAGTCCCACATATAATAAATACATTATGAAATTTTAGTACACTAGAAGTAAAAGAGAGAAATCCTGAAAATTTTCAAAGGGGAATAAAAAGAAATTCATTTGACATAGAAAGACTAGGATTTAGCTGTAGTAAGACTGACGGCTAGGAGACAAGAGAGCAATGCCTTCCAACAATGATGTCAAGTTGTCCAACCTAGATACATATTTCCAGTATCAGAACTCTTACGTGTTGGCAGTCATTTTTACATATGTGTGAGCTCAACTCAACTTCTTTTGTGGCCTTTTTCGGGAATACACTGGATTGTTGCTCTGAACTCCGAGAATATGACCCATGGATCTGGAACCCATGAAATAGGATATAATAGAGCCGATTCTGCAGCTGGCAGGAACCCTACTCACTGGCATTTCCTACCACTCCTGAGACACTCTGCTAGTATGAGGAAGGAGGAGGGAGACAGAGATGAGACTCCCATGAAAGGAAGTCCAGGCGGCAAGCAGACTCGCCCAGTCCCCCTTCCTCTTTCAAGCTCCCTGTCTTTGTGTTTCTATGTGTCCATCTTGACTGTGCTCCCTGCCCTTCCCCAGAGTCCCTTAACCACAGTGCCTAATAGGCTAGTAGCTACCAAAGTAAAAATGTCCAAAGACCCAAGTCCAAAGGTAGCCCACGGAAAAGGAGGTGGGGCAGGTTTGAAATCATTAGCAACCCTCAAACATACACCAGGGTCACCAGGGCTATCTTAATTCTGGGGAAGCAAAAAAAAAGGGAGGGTCCCCCCAAAATTAAATGGTCGGAGTCCATGTCTAAACTCAGCAGATAACAGCTTTCGTAATGTCACTGTTTTGCAAACGCTGAAATCTTATTCAACTAAAATTCTCAAGAATTGCTGACTAAATGGGGAAAGAAGTGTGTTGTTCAAGGGAGGTGATAAAGACACTGAACACATCTCTTGCACAACCGGAAGTCAACAGGGAGTGCTTAAAAGAGAGACATGAGGTGAGCTGGCCATTGTGAGATGCAGAGGTGAATATGAGAAACACAACTCACTGGAAAGTGTGGAAGTGACACTCCAGGGAAGCAGGGGTACAAGGGGACACTGGGACGGTTGCTTCTCAAAGCAAGCCTTGCTGGGTGCCACGGTTGGCACAAGTCCTTTAGGCCGGCACTCTGCCTTTCCTCCTCTCTCTGGTTGCTGCCCAGTGACGGTGAGCACTGGTAGGAAACGGTCGCTCACCACCCATGCCGAGACACGGCTCTCAAGCCAAAGGGACCTAGAATTTCATTGAGAAAATCCTATCTAACCAAAAACAGTTTGCAAGGCTGGTCAGAAGCCATGCAGGCAGAGCAGACCTGGACTCATCCATGTAGGGAGGAGTGCAGTTTTAGCTCATCATGAGACGGACATGACCCTTGTCACGCTAACCCAGCTTGCATCAGGAGCTGACAGCCCACCTGTCTGGCCTCATATATACCAGAGCAGAGCAGAGCCAGGCTCGCTCTCTGTCCAAGGAGACTGCATCTGTCAGCACCTGAGGAGAGCAGCGGTGATAAATGAGATGTTGAGTCTGGGCTGGGAGCAAACGCTGAGCCGGAGCTACTGACTCAGAGCCAAAGGCCCTTCAAGAGGTGCATTAAACACCAGTTCGTCAGAGCCCAGGGGAGCACATGCCCTAATTCTTCGGGTAATAGCGAACTTACTCTAGTTTACATGGGCTTCAGGCTGATAAGACATTTGTAGCCATTCAAATGTGTACAAAGTCCTCTTCTCCGAATGCAGGATCAACCCTCCTGTGAGCACACCTTTTACACTTGCTCCTGCCAGCACTGGCTCTGAAAAATCCCCACACCTCCAAAGTATCCCTGCTACTTCTCAGAGCCTGCCTAACCCCAAGGTCTTCTTCTCACAGTATAACACTCGACTCTCACCAGCTCTGGACTGTCTTGACATACTGCTGGAAGGAATATACTCTCTGTGTCATTAGGAGGGAAAGGTAAAACAGATCCCAGTGATGCTGCAGAGCCTGGCTGCCTAAACATCTTGGCGCTCTGGATAGTGGACGAAAATGGAAGGCTGATATGATGACCTAAGGAAGAAAATCCAAGTGACATTTGCTTTTAGTCACATAAATACCCTGCATTTAGCCGGGCGGTGGTGGTGCATGCCTTTAATCCCAGCACTCGGGGGCAGAGTCAGGCGGATCTCTGTGAGTTCGAGGCCAGCCTGGGCTACCAAGTGAGTTCCAGGAAAGGCGCGAAGCTACACAGAGAAACCCTGTCTCGAAAAACAAAACAAAAACAAAAAACAAAAAACAAAAAACAAACAAACAAACAAAAAACCTGCATTAAACCATCCATTGTGGCACTTTCAGAAACTTGGAAAGAGTTAATAGCTCTCCAAAGGGAGCCAATCACACTTCATATTTAACCCTTAGCACAGAGCAGCCCCTAAAGTCTGTTCCAGGCTAGGGCTGGGTCACTCAGTGCGTGCTGAGGCTGATGTGAGTGCTTTCTTCTCTTTCAGATTATGACATCTGTGCCCAAGCTCCCTGTGAACAGCAATGCACGGATAACTTCGGCCGGGTGCTGTGCACTTGTTACCCAGGATACCGATATGACCGAGAGAGACACCAAAAGCGGGAGAAGCCGTACTGCCTGGGTGCGTAGGAAATGCATTCCCAGCTCCTGGGGACATGCTGTGCTCAGATACCTCTGCTGTTTGCTGCATTTGCTGCTGCAGGAGCAGCAGCAGCAACAGGACCAGGTCAGAGGAGCTGCTGTAAGCTCTGACTCCTCCCCTGAAGTCTTTGTACTTGTGGATTGGAGTAGTGTTTGGTTTTAGCCTGTGGACCAATAGCTTTCATCATGTTTATCAAAACAAATAACGTACAAAGATGTCTTCAGGAGGTGGAATTAGTCAGAGCCTAACTGAGAGGAGAGATAAGAGATAGAAAAAAGGGAGAGTGTCCTACATAAACAAGAATGGTGTAAGGCAGGTCAGAAGCCAGGTGGGGCAGCATACACCTTTAATTCTAACACTTAAAGGGAGGCAGAGGCAGGAAGATCTCACTGAGTTCGAGGCCAGCCTAGTCTACATATTGAGTTCCAGGACAGCCAGGTTTACAGAGAGAGACCCTGTCTCAAGAAAAGAAAAAAATCAGAAATGTAAAAACACAGAACAAAATGAGGATTGGCATACCTGGAGTTCAAGCAGGACAACAGAAGTATTAGTGTGTCGAGCAGGTAGGAAGCAATTTAAAGAAAGCTGGGGCCACCTGCCTGGACTACAGCTGAGCAAACAGTCCAGCCAACCTCAGTGGCCACCAGCCTGTTTCTTGTGTCCCCATTGACTGGGGTTTTCTATCATTCACCTCTAAGAAGGCTTCGGACTCATCTCAAGAGATTGTCTATTTCAAAGTGTGATCGTTCTGTGGCTAACCTGGGGTCTTGGCCTCCTTTCCAGGGCTAATGAGACAAACCGAGCAGTAGACCCAGGAATGTGCCTTTTCACAAATGACACTAAGTGACTGACAGGTTTAGTGAAGTTCAGGAATCAGAAGATGGACTGAGATGGTCAATAGACTCAAGTGGGAATTAGCAAACCGCCTTTGATAAACAGCACTTCCCCTCTGTCCACTAGGGCTCTGCGGAGAAGCTTTTGGGAAAAGGTCTAGCCATGGGCCTTCTACAGCCTCCCAACAGCATCTGGAAGTAGTATCGCACACTAACAAAGGATGTGGCCAACACAATTAAGTAAATAGAGCAGGAGCCCATGACACCACCTACCTAGAGCAGGGGATGTCCCCAGTGGCTCAGTGCCACCCAGGGAGGCTAATATTTCAGGGTCCAATAGCTACTTCAACCTCCTGTTTTCTTTTGGTGACCACAGGAGCTTGGGTTCAACAAAGAGTGCCCCCAAAGCACAACAGCCTCATATTTAACGTGAGGACAGGGACCCCTCTAAGTAGGCTTCAGTTGGGACCCCCAGCCTCTAGATGACCGTGTGTAGTGCCAGGAGAACACCCACATTGCCATGCTCTCCCTGGTACCCTCAGCTCCTGTCAGAGCGAGGTCCTTGGCAGCTTGCCCAGGGAGCATTGGGAAGCTGTCAGTCTCCTGAATTTCGGGACTGGGCTCTGCCTGCCACATGTGTAGGGTCTGAGGTGGTGTCCTTGTTCCCATCCACTACGCCAGGTGTCTTCATCCAGTGAACGGGAAGGAAATGGAATACAGCCTTCTCCTTTTTCCTGTGGCGAGAAACATTTTGTTTCCACCCCATGCCATGGAGAACTGAGTCAGTGGTGTACACAGTCCACGCTGACTCTCTTGGGGTCCCTTCTTTGATGATCTCATGGCTCATTTCCATGGCTCGCCGGGGGCAGCTTGGGTCAGTGTGGAGCAGGGGTTGTCTGGGGAAACCTCTCTCCAGGAGGCCCATCCTACTATTTACTTTTGTTAGAAGTAGCTTCTTCCAGTTGCTGCCATGTCTCTTAACTGGAAAGAGACCATTCCTAAGTGACCTTCGGGTCACCAGCATGCTGTTTGGAACCTCCCATTATAAAGGGGGATTAAGCCTCAGCACACCAAGCTACCCACAGAAGTCAGCTGTGTTGCTGGCATTTTGTTTTCTCTTCCATGGAGCCCTAGGGAGTGCTTAGGGCTGGCCTCATTGTCATGCTCTACAGGTGAGTGAGCCTCTGAGGCACCAAGCCACAGGACAGACACCCACCGCCACTCTAGGTCTCTGATGACAGGCACATACATGGCCCAAAGTTAAGGCTTCCTGTATGGCCCGTGTTCCTGGAACTTCACTTGATTCCACACTTCTCTGGTTCAGGTCTAGAAGTTTCGCTTGCTCATGTCAACAGAGGGGCCAGGTGTGTGGCTGTGTTAAAATTGTTCTATGCATTTGATTCAAACCAGATATTGACGAATGTGCCAGCAGCAACACTACTCTGTGTGCACACATCTGTATCAACACCGTGGGCAGTTACCACTGTGGGTGCCGGGAAGGCTACGTCCTTGAGGACGATGGGAAGACCTGCACCAGGGGAGACAAGTACCCCAACGACACTGGTGAGCAGGACAAGCATGACACCCCTAACTGTGTGCACGTTTCTATTAGATATTATATAGAGCGTCAGTTTGAGAATTACATATACATAGCAATGAAACTGTGTCTTATATGTTTATAGGATTTTATATTCTGTAACTGTAGCTTATATGTATAATGCATATTGCACATTTATATGTAAAATGATATCCCATGTAATATCTTAATGGTATGTACACATGATATATAATAATAATATTATAATATATAAAATGCAATTAGGTATAATCTACAGTCCACATTATGTAATTATATATAGTACATGTTATTTTTATATTGTATATGCATTATTTATCCCGTTTTCTATATTTATGTGTAGTATATATTATACATAACATGTAAATTATAGATACTTGGGAGCCCAACCACTTCTCTGGTGACCCTGTGCAGGATGGGACACTTACAAGTGGGACCTAGGTGAGAACCCAAGATCAAACTCATTCTGAGGAAAGCTGGCGGGAGCAGTGTCTGTGGCAAGTGTTGCAGGCTGACATGCGCTGGAGAGAGGTGGCATGCCTGTGGAGAAATCAGTAGCGCTTGGCTGTGTGTTTCCAGGCATCTAGAGTGAACAGGAAAGAGGCCAGGTGGACTATGTTCTCTCAAAGAAAATACGCTGAAATATGTACTTGAATAATTTCCACATATGGCCCCAGTCTATTTCAACACAACCCAAAATGCAGTCCATATCGTGTGCCCATCTGTGAACTAGTTGTCTGGGTTATGATCAGAGAAAAACAGAAAATGAGAGTGTGAATGAATTTTTACACCAATTTGACAGAGGACATTTATTTAAATTCCAAATTGTATGCTTGTATCTCATGTATAATCTTTTGAGCAACTCACTTTGTATCAGTCCACGGTCAGTTACAAAATTTCTCCCATCTGGAGCTTCAGCATGGAGCTGGGAGGCTGCTGGACATTAGCATGGCAGGCCTGATTCAGCCAAGATGGCTGGCCCCTGGAGCATGGGATCAGCCTGCCTGCTGGGTTACTTCTTTGAGTTTGAAGGAAAAGAGAAAGAAGGGAGTAAAAGAGAAAGAAAGGGAAAGAAAAGAACTCCCGGATTGGTGGGCAAATGCTTACAACATTCACTTGCAAAGTAACTCTGATATCTCTGCCAAGTGCCATGCTAGTCATTAAAATTTCGAATTTTAGCTTGTGGGGACCATGTCAGTCACCTGCCAGCTGGAATAAACTTGGTGGTGAAATAGTTTTCACTATCAGTGTTGGCCCAACAAGTTCCCTGGAGACAAAGTCCTTAGCCATTTTAGCGAACCAGAAGTTGAGTTTTGTACCATCATGAACATGCGCGTTGCACGTGCTGGAGCACTCACATGAACTCACAGTCAAGAGAGGTTAGAGGGCCTGAGCCATCCCTGGGAAGGGAGGAGGCTCCTAGGGCAAATCACATGTACCAAGATGTGCAGGGAGTTGAGAAAACCAGAAACATCTGGGCACGCACGAGATGGAGCCTGAGCTTCAAAAAGGGCTGGGAGGCAGCGGACAGCTGGAGACCAGCTGCCTCACAAGGAACGACTACAAAGGCAGATTCTGAAGGGCAGCGAGGTTGAGTCATGGAGAAGCCACTGTGTGCAAAAAGAAAATGAAAAATAGCTACTTGGAGCCAGCTCAGGGCAGGGCATTTAGGGATCCTGTACATGAACTAGAGGGCATGAGCATGGGGACACCTTTGAGACTCTGAAACATCCGGAGGGCAGCACAGATCAAGGGACAGCAATCTTTGGGGAACAAAATTTAATCGGGATAATAATTTACAGATCATTTTTCACTCAAAATTAAAATCACTGCAGTCTGCCCCATGGGCAAAGTGTATAAGAGAAGGGCAGGGAGGTACGGCATCTCTCTTTATCGAAATGAAGGTGCTCACTGACAGTGGGTACCAACTCTTAGCTACCAATCCTTTCAGATGTGGGATTGTGGGGGAAGTAATCACCAGGAAGCTGCCTTCTAAGTTTTCATTGTAGAGTTGGATTTCCAGCTGCCTGTATACAGTTAGCTGTGGGTTGCCTGAGCTGATATAGAGACGAGTCTTTTTTTTTTTTTTTTTTTTTTTTTTTCTTTTTTAACCTGGGCAGGATGGAGCCTGGAGAAGCTCAAAACAGAGCCAAACCATCAGAATAGCAAATGCGTGCTGCTGAGTGTCAGGGCAGAAGCCCATGCTGGGGCCTCTGGGGGAGGGGGGAGGTGTTCAAATACCCATAGCCCAGAGCTGACCCCTCCCACGAGAAATGCCTCCATGTTGGGGCAGAATGGTCTCCAAGGACAGAGACACTAACAAAAAGAAGAAGAGAGACCAAATGGCAGCTCTAGAGGCCTGTGTAAGATTTGATGTGCTGAGTTCATTTGTCCCTGGTTCTCGAGAAATCTCCACCCCCCGGGGAAGTAATTCCCAGATTCTCTACACACATTTCTCTCTAGACCTCAGGGCAGGATCCGATCCCCTGTGGTCTATCAGCTGTAATAGGATCTGAGTCGATGAGAAGCACTCACCTGTGCCCCACCTTCAGTAAGGAGGGCTTAGCAAAGGCAAGAGAAGGGGAGGCTGAGAGGTCTCATTGTATCTTTTGTTTAGTCTGCCTGCCTTTCTTTCTTTCTTTCTTTCTTTCTTTCTTTCTTTCTTTCTTTCTTTCTTTCTTTCTTTCTTTTTAGTTCCTTGAGAATCTCATACAGTTTCATATACTCTGCACCTTGGCCAGTTATGATTCTTGATCACCATCTACTGCAAACAGAAGGATCTCTAATGAGAGCTGAGAGATGCCCCAATCAACGGGCCTAATGCTAAGTCATTAGGACTTGGTTCAATGCTACGTTCCTGTAACAGAATAACGAAGTAGGTGCTCTCCTAGGGTCTGTGCTATAGGTTCTTGGCCTGATAATGGTGGTATAGGTTTCATCTTGTGGAGTAGGCCTTAAGTCCAATCAGTAAGCCAGGTTGTGTCACTCTGGCTCACACTTAGTTAGCTTTCACGTATAGCCCAGGACCACCTGTCTAGGGATAGTATTGCCCACAGTGGGCTAGGCCCTCCTGCATCAATTAGTAATCAGTACTATCCCCCACAAACATGTCAACAAGCCAATCTGATCTGGGCAATTCTTCAGTCGAGGCTTTTGTCTCAGGTGAGTCTAGGTGGTGTCAAATTGACTAAACTAACTAGGACCCTTGAATGTCACATCATTACTCACACAACCTGATAAACATCTAACAGGGCCGGAGGGATAGGCTCAGTGGGTAAAGCGTGTGCTACATAAGCGTGAGGACCCAAGTTCGGATCCTCAGCCCCCACATAAAAGCAAGCTGCAGCAGCACATATCTCTAACCTCAGAGCTAGCGGGGTGGAGACAAGCAGATCCCGGGGGCTTGTCAACCAAGCAGCCTAAGCAAAATAGCAAGGTCGAGGTTGAGGTTCATGAGAGACCCTGTCTCCAAAATAAGGTGGAGGGGCTGGAGAGGTAGCTCAGCAGTTAAGAGCTGGATTTGAGCCGGGCGGTGGTGGCGCACGCCTTTGATCCCAGCACTCGGGAGGCAGAGGCAGGCGGATCTCTGTGAGTTCGAGGCCAGCCTGGTCTCCAAAGCGAGTTCCAGGAAAGGCGCAAAGCTACACAGAGAAACCCTGTCTCGAAAAACAAAAAAACAAAACAAAAAAAACCAAACAAAACAAAACAAAAAAAAGAGCTGGATTTGAAGCCCCCCCCCTCCCCCGCATCCACATCAGGCCTCTTAGAACTACCTGTAACTCCAGTTCTAGGTGATCCAGTGCCCTCTTCTGGCCTCCTCAGGCGTCTGCATGTATATGACACACATACGTATATGCTCTCATGCACACATAAATAAATGTCTGAATGTTTTAACAAGTTGGGGAACACTAGAAGAAGACACCAGATGCACACTCACCTCAATACCCCCCCACACACATGCAAAATAATAATTTGTAAAAGGGATGTTAATATTTTAGGTTCTGTTTACTATATGTGTACGGGTGTTTTGCCTGCATGTATGTCTGTGTACCACATGTGTGCAGTGCCCAAGGAGGCCAGGAAAGGGTATTGGATCCCTTGGGAATGGAGTTAGATATGGTTATGAGCTGCCATGTGGGTGCTGGGAATTGAACCTGGTTCCTCTGAACAGTGACCAATGTTCTTAACAAATGAGCCCTCTCTCCAGCCCCCAAATAATAGTTTTTTAAGATCTCATAGATGATGATGTCCTAAAAAGCACAGATTGGAAACTATCTTATGTCACAGACCTGGGCTCTGGGGCTAAACTTGATGGGACATCTGGTCGGTTCTCAGACGAAGGTGTTACTAGCAGATAGCTAGAGTGCAGAGGACGGTGATTCACTCACTATGTGGGGCCTGGTGTAGAACAGGTGGAAACAGGCAGGCCTCTTTATTGTACCACATTCAGAGATACCCGATTCCTCTAACAGTGGCACAAATGGAAAGGTCCTTGTCATTTACTAGAACAAACCATCTGGTGACATCACCACCAAGCCTTACAGAGACACAAATTTTAAAAAACTGAATGGAGGTGGAGGTTTTCTCCCATTTCCTTCTGCCTCTTCCTCCACCACCCTCCATACACAACAATTTCACCTGTTCTGAAAGAAATAAAACACCATCATCAGCTCTTTCACACTCCCCAGAAGTGTGATCCTTACAATGTTTACTCTGAGTTTTCCATTGACAATCTCCACTGAACTCAACACATAGGTGTAGAGGGGCTTGGTTTGGTTTTTATATTTTACAAAGAAGCATCGTTATACTGATGATCAGGGGTCTCTAGGGTAGAAATTGGGAAGAATCATTAATATAGATAGTTTTGAGAAAGGACAGGGTCTTTGTGCACCCAGAAGGTCCCTGTCCTAACTCAACTGGTTGACCACGGAGCCATCACTGCCTCAAGGTACTTTCTCCCCTGCCTCTGATGACTCTGGGGTCAGAAAGAAGACAAAAGGAAGGAAGAGGAACCCTGCAATCAATTCTCTGACAGCCATGATGCCACGGGAAGTTCTTTGCCTGGGAAATTAGAGCAGGTGACCAAAGATAGGTTAGTGCTTGCTGACTGTGTGACTTGAGACTGGTCTCTGGGGCTGTTTTCCTCAGTCTCTGGGGACACTATTGGTCTCCAGCTCCAGGGCCCCTTTTACCCTTGGAAAACGTTTCAAAATTCGCTGAAATACAATACCTGCTTTTTATTTCCTTCTCCTCTATCTGTGCAAGTAGGCAGATTGAAAACATGGCCAGCTTTAACACCTCCCGTGTAGGGAACATTCCTTACAGTATCTCAAGGGCGAGTAATTTCCTATCTGAACAAGCAGCTCAATAGTAAGCCGTGCTCACGGCAAAGAGAGCCTTCTGGACATGAGGCAGCTAAGCATTTCCAGCTGCTTTGGACAAATTAGTCAGCCCAGTATTTCACCGCTTTTTTTTTTTAAATAATGAAGATAATGATTATTGAGTATAAACACATGATCTTAAATCACCTCTCCCTGTCTGGTATATGTTTTGAGTTTGGGGGAAGTTCTTTGGGGAAAGATATTTCTTAAGCTTTTCATTGTCCATCATCTACAATGTTAGAGTCAGACAAATTTAAAATAGAAGTCCAGGGCCGGTGAGCTGCTTGTCATACAAGCCCAATGGCCTGAGTTTGATCCCAGAACCTATGTAAAGGTGGAAGGAGAGAAGTAATGCCACAAAGTTGTCTGCGTGTCTCCATGAAGACAAAAGTATGTCTCCACATGCATACCTTGACCCCCCCCACACACACACATGCACACACAACATAGTGCAATAAATTTTAAAACTAAGATGATGATGATGATGATGATATGGAAGGCTAGCAGCATAGAAGGGGTGTGGCCTCAGGACAGCCTCTGACAATTTGAAAGAATGTCCTCTGCCTGGGTGATACAAGCCATCTGACAAATCAGTGTTCAGTCTCTTTGATTTTTATCTTTGGAAACCCAGAGCTGGAGCCAGTTGAGACACAAGGGAGTCTGCGTAGCACAAGAGGGAGGCAACGTAGGAAATGTTGGCTCCACCGTAATTAGCTCACTGGTCTTTATTTTTCAACTTGTGTTTATTTTCTGATAAAGTTACCGTGACCCCGAGTGTCACTCAATACAGTTCAAAGACTCAGAAATGACCAGGTGTTTCAAATAACTCTCAAGCTCTGATAATAATAGATTAGGGATTTCTTAATATGGGCAATGTTAAAACATACTGATATCGTCCCTTACTGCCACCCCCAGGTGGAGGGGCGGAGGAGATTCCAGAGAAGTTTTCAAAGCACCTCCCACCCCACCCCTACCCCCTGGGTTGTGTCGTGCTCAGACTGAGTTCCCAAAACAGCAGTCAAGTTTTTAAACCAAAATGCTTTATCCCCTTGTGTCACTTGCCATGTGAGAAGCACATTCTTGGGCTTTTTTCTCAGTTTATTTGATATTGTTACCCTAATGTCTAAGCCGTTACATTTCTAGCGTTCAGCACGTTTACCCGGACTCTCATAAAAGTTAGAGCTCCGTGCCCCCGTGTGGCTACTCCGGAGTACTGCATCCTTAAAAATCTGGGACGACAGCAAAATTGAGCTCAGAGCATATTTAGATATACAGTAAGTTTAGTGACGTGTCTTCCCTGGACCGGCCTGACCACATCTGGGTGTTCTCAGCAGAAACTCCAATAACAGCCTCCCTTTGCGCCTACCCCACGCCCCAAAGGGCCAATAGGGCCCTATAGTTGTGTGGTCTGCGCACAGCATTCTGGGTGATCAAGTAACCTTCCCCCTCTAGGTCTTACTTTGCTTACCTGTAAGGGAGCACTAAAGACGCGCCAGCTCCAGCAGTCCGTGATCCATATAATAGGAGTCCAGAACCGAGTGATGAGGCAGGTTTATCCTGTCATGCAATATATGCAATTTGCACCAACGCTTGGAAAATTCACCTGGAAATGGGCAAATAGGGGTGCAGAGATCAGCTTTTCACTCCTGTACGTGTACCCTCAATGGGTGGCTTGGCTCCCCACCAAGGTCAGATGTGAATTGTGAAGCAGAAATGTTCATTTTTTTTAAATCTCCCATTCATAATACCTCCCTCACACAGTGTGTAGCTCTATTGATGAAGAAGGGTGGATGGAAGAGTGGAGTCATGATTAGTGTGAACTGTCCACTTGATACACTGTGAATCAGCTGAGAAGTCCCCCAGTGAGCCAATATCTGAGTTGAATTAATCTACAGGCATATGGGGTACGTGCTGTGATTATGGTGATCATTGGTTGAAGACCCAACCTAAAAGTGGCTAGCATCATTCTGGACTGTATAAAAGAGAAGAACATGATCTGAGTATAAAGTCATGCCCTCGTGTCTCTCTGCTCTTTTTTTTTGTGTGTGGTTTTTTGAGACAGGGTTTCTCTGTGTAGCTTTGTGCCTTTTCTGGGACTCACTTTGGAGACCAGGCTGGTCTCGAACTCACAGAGATCCGCCTGCCTCTGCCTCCCGAGTGCTGGGATTAAAGGCGTGTGCCACCACCGCCCAGCGAGTGTGTCTCTCTGCTCTTGACTGGATCTGACCAGCTGCTTCCATCCCCTGCCACCTTGATGACCCCACAGTGACAGGCTATGACCTGGAATTGGGAGCTAAAACAAGCCTGTTGTTCCCTCGGTTGCTTCTGTCGGGGTATTTTATCATAGCAACAAGGAACAAAACCAGCACAGACGGGTTCCCTGCCAGTGGATGCGTGCTTGAGAAAGATGGATGGCTGTGTGCAGAGGCTTGAGTTGTGCCCTTCGTGGTGAAAAGGCGACTCCTTAGCTAGCTTTAGATACCCTCACAGTAGAGAGTGGAGAACTCCTACAGAAATGGACAACGGCTCTCCAAGTCTAGTGGGTTTGTAGATACACAAGGACAGTGGATGGTGGCCGTCTCTTCTGGCTGAGTGATGCAGCCATTGGAAGGAGGACTCATCCCCTTCCAGCTGTCCTCTCCTGCAAAGCCCCGTTTTTGGACTCCATGGGCTGGGCCCCACTCCGCTGGGCCGTGCTCCCCCTGAATACTGCACTGTCAGAGATGGGGAAAGGCAGTCAGTGGTGTGTAAACTGCTGTCTGAGTGTGAGAATTTGTGCAGCGTGTGAACCTCAGCCCTTGGGGAACTATAAAATCACGTCAGACTTATAGAGGCACCCTTCTAGAAAGCACCAGCAAATGCACACATTTCCACACATGAAATCTGCTAATTAAAGGGCCATAACACGTGTTTTTACGCACTTGGATGTCTAAAAACAGCTGGCCCCAAAGAGTAGCAGGGCCTCTCTCTCTGTCCCTTCCACTCCCCCATGACCCTGGGTCATTCTGGATCAACCTGAGAACCATAAAATTGTCAACACCTACCCCTACGATCTTCCTCGGTCGTTCTCTGTGCCCCATGCCCAGAGACTGCCCTTTAGTGCCATCTCTCCAGGAATGTGCCCTGCCAGCCTCCCAGATGGAGCTGAGCCTGTGTCTTTTCCCAGGGCACGAGAAGGCCGAGAATGAGGTGAGAGCCGGGACTTGCTGTGCAACGTGCAAGGAGTTCTCGCAGATGAAGCAGACGGTGCTGCAGCTGAAACAGAAGGTACACTGAGCTCGGCAGGGGGGAGGGTGAAGCCCATGTCGGGGTTTGGGGAATGGCGGCTGAGTGAGAAAACAGATCATCCTAGCTGAGCATTGCGGTTAGTGTCAGCTAGATGTGAACTCCGGATGCTTCCGCACTCCAGAGCTGCTGACCACCTAAACAGCAACGGAACACGAAAGGCAAAGACCTGGGGAGGGCGTTACTCTATCAGCCCTGGCAATGGGTACATACAAAGTCGTCGAAAAAGTAGAAGTAATTCATACTTCTTGCAGAAGGTATCGATTCGCAGCCCCGGGCAGACCTAGGCAGTGGTATTTTTTATCTGTTTCATTCATTGAGAACGTTCTCTCTTAAATGCTCTCTCTCTTCTGTAAACTGACGTCATCCTGTGGTGCCTTCATTTTCTCATGTAACTTTATGGTCGGAGGAGGGGGGGGGATATGCATCTAGGAAATCAGTCCTCTGAGTGCCTCATGTCACCAGGAGTGAGGACCAACTCCCTTTCTGAAAGACTCTGCCTGATGAGTTGGGCACCAGGGCGCTGGTAATGTCATCCAGCTGTGAGGAAGGGCTTCGTGATGGATCTGGCGGCCTGGATTCTTGAGTGACTCTCCTGGGTTGGTGTTTATTACACCTGAGGTCAGTACACTTGCTGGCTTGTCAGCCACTCTGAAACAGTTCTTCAGCTGCCCAAACATAAACATACGGCTTTGTTTGCTTAATCACTTCCACTCAAGGCTCTCAGGAGATCAAAGGGGTGTGTATAATCTGTTTAACTTTGGCAGCCAGTTATTCTAAAGGGTAAAAGGGTAAACATGAGACACTCTCTCTTCCACGGCCAGAAAAGTGGCAGCCGCCCTAATGAGAAACCCAGCTACCAGCTAAACCATGGGAACAAGGGGCCGAGAAGGGAAGCGGCGTTTCCGACCTCTGATGCACGGGCTGGTGAGGTCATGACCGACTTTAGCAGAGGCTTGTATAGACCTGGATGTTACACAGTTGTATAGTCCAGAGGAAATCATGGACCTCATCATAAATAGCTCGTGATATTATAGGCAGAAAACCTTGTCTGTGTGCCAGTATAAACAAAGGGAAGGAGGGAATATCTCCCATACAGCTATCCCCAGGTGACACTTGAATTGATGTTAACATTTTTAGAGGAAACCCAGAAGGTTTGTAGAAGCATTAAGCTTTAAGCTTGTCTTTCATAGGCTAGAGCATCAGGCGTGGGGGAGGTAGCTGATTATGATCTCAAGACACAAAGCTGGCTTCACTTTCCTTCCCTGGAAATAACCTCTGACCTTACGCAAATTCTTTCCAGCTGGAGTGGTTTTAAGGCACTCGATATTGCGAGCTCTTCACAAACCAGTTGCTGGGTTTGGCTTTCTCCTAATTGCCCACCAGTATTGTGTGATCTGTGCAAGCCGACTTAGGTGACCCTCAGGTTTGCCGATGCTTTATAGAAATCATGAGGTTGTCTCAGTCTTCACTAGCTCTCTCGTGTGGTTGGGTTGAGCAAGTATTACTCTACCTTACGCCTCACTGTCCCCATGCACACGGCCTGAGCACTGGCATTCGTGGGGCATTATGAGAAGTGATGCTTTATGTGTATGTATGAGGGGGTATGTGCCTGCATGTATGTGCAGGGTTGTTTACCTGTTTGTGTGCCTATGTGGAGGCCAGAAGTCAATATTAGTTGCCTTCCTGCATCATTCTCCAACTTGTATTTTGAGACAGAGTCTGTCACCAAACCCGGAGCTTGCCATTTCAGCTAGACGGGCTGGCTAGCAAGTCCCCGGGGTTTGTCTGTCTCCATCACCCCAAAGCAGGGCTATAGATGTGTGCTTCTCTGCCCTGCATTTACATGAGTACTGAGGATCCAGGCTCAGGGCAAACACTTGCCCACTGAACCTTTTTTCTTATCCCTGTTTTTTTCCTTTCCTTTCTTTTCCTTCCTTACCTTTTCTTTCCTCTCCCTTTTCCTTTTTTTTTTATTCTTACCCTCCCTTTCCTTTCTTCTCCCTCCCTTCTTCTTTCAAACAGGTCTCATCTGTAACCAACCTGGCCTTGAACGAACTATGCAGTAGATGATGACCTTGGACTTTTGATCTTCCTTCCTTTGCCTTCCAAGTGCTGGGGTCACAGGCATGTGTCACTATACCCAGCTGAGGGTCAATTCTCTTTAAAAGATACCTCCTGGAATATATGACTTCCTGTCATATGGGAAGCAGTTTTATATGCAAAATCTCACTTAACTGTCTCCGTAGCCTTGTAAGAAATGTGCTAGCATTCCCAGAGATGCAGTGCATACTCAAGAAGTCAGACCTAAAATCCACACCTTCTCCTGAAGCCTGGTGTAGATCGTCATTTGCTTTGAACATCCACTTGCTACTGTTCATACCATCTGTTCTTTTCATAGAACACAAGTCATTTATTTGCCCGGATAAACATTGTTCAAGAAGTAGTTATATGGGGAGGGAAAGTGCTGGAGAGCAGCCAACACCACAGTATGAGGTGATGTGCACACATGTTGAACTACACCATGAGCCTACAGGAGTCAGAATTCTAGCCACAGAAAATGCCCCAGGCCAAATCCCTTGGCTCTTTAGGGATCAGTCGGAAAAGAAAGCCACATAAAACAGCAACACGCAGAATACAAGGAACCTACAAGACCTGTTGTCGTTTTTTAACTAGCAAGGTTAACCGCAGTGTTCAAGTAAGGATTGCTGGGTGGTGGACTGCTTGTTTAATGTAGGACATTATGTACAAGTCAGGACAGTGGATACTTTTTAAGGAAGGGAGGAGAGTGGTGTAGGGCACTTAGGGAAATCTGGTAGGGCCGGGAGGTCTACATGTTGGCTTGAGTGTTCACTGAGCATGCTTGCTTTAGTCAATGTCTAAGCTACATATATTAGTTCTACAAAACTTCCTGTTTGGGGCTTATACCATCCCTTCAGACCTCACTGCCTCTTCCCCTTCATTTTTTTTTAAGTCAGAAAAGAAATGTGATTTGATAAGAAAGGGAGCTTGGGGGCAGGTAAAGTACCTGCCATTCAGCTTTGGTTGATGGAGGAAGAACGAGAGTCACGGAGCCTGTTGGTTTCTCTTTAGAAGTTTACTCACATGGCTAAATGGACTGCAGGAATGAGATAGCTATTGGGGACCCGGGGAAAAAGACCCCAAAGAGAGAGGCATAGCGCATCAGCAAGCCTGCTCAGCAGCTCAGAACCTACAAGTGTGCTCTGCCTCCGAAGGCCACTGTACAGGGAGCAGGGGACCTCTCCCCTCCTACACCAGCCACCCATAGTTAGCCCATCGTGAGCAATCAAGACGATGTCACAAGGATTTGCTGAGCACCCACTCTGCCCTACAGTAGCCTGAGCGACGGGGAAATACAAACAGTATGGAATAAGGTCCTGCCTCATCAAGTAAGTTGACATTTTACAAAGAAACCAAGCCAACAGCATGACTTAATGGTGAATGGATGGAATGAGGAGGTAGCCAAGCTTGAGAAGTTGGAAGTCAGTGAGGTGCACACCGTGAGCAGGCTCACTGTGATCCTGGTTCATTTTCCTACCGAGCACATATGCAGGTTCTAAACTGACTTTCCCAGCTGTATCACACACACACACACACACACACACACACACACACACACACACTCACGCACAAATACATGTCATAACATTTTTAAAGAAAATATACATATGCACCATGAAGTTATATTGAACCACAAAGAATAATAATTTCCAGAAAGATAGGTGCACTGGAGATGAGCATATTTAGTGAAAAAAAAAAATGCATGTTTTCTTGGGTAAGTTTCTATTGCTGTGGTAAAGACCATGATTAAGCAACTTGTGGTGGAAAAGGTTTATTTGATTATATATAACTCAACCAAAGTCCATCATGAGGGGAAGTCAGGACAGGAACCTTGAGGCAGGAACTGAAATGGGCCATGAAGAATACTGCTTATCACCTTGTTCATGATGGCTTGATCATCCTGCTTTCTTACACAACCAAAGACCACCTGCCCAGAGGTGGTACTGTCAACAGCGGGCTGGGCCCTTCCACAGCAATTATTAATCAAGAGAATGTCCCCACAGGCTTGCCTGCAGGACACTCTTCTGAGGGGCATTTTCTCAGCTGATCCTTCTTCCAAAAATGACCAAAGATGTTCAAGTTGACAAAAAAAACAAACCAGAACCAATGTTTTCTCACATTTGTGGATTTTTAGATTGTACGTAGATATATAAAGATATTCATGCATGCGTGTGTGTGTGTGTGTGTGTGTGTGTGTGTGTGTGTGTGTGTGTGTGTGATGAAAGCAGAAGGTACACTTGGGGAAAAAAGATGAGGAAGGAGGTAAAAGAGGCTTATTGAAGTAAATATAGAACCAAGTACATGATGGACTTGGAAGAAGTGGCCTTTATGAAAGGAGATAACACATGCTAAATACAATGTCAAATTAAATATTGTCCATAAGAGATTTACAGTAGTGCCTGCTGCCTGGACCAAGCTCTGTATCTACCAAGCATGTGCTGAACATTAACAGTGAGCGTTCTGTATTTGGTATCCTGCCAGCTCATGCCAACAGCTCTCCAGAGCAGATGCTTTTAATACAAGGCAAATGTGATCTGAGAGAATAGCAATGGGAAGTCCATTGATTGACACTCAGGCCCTACTCATATTGCTATAGTCTTGCCTCCAAACTCTTGCACCCCACAAGCCCACTCCCTGATATTTCTGGAAGAATGTGGCTGGTCACACCCACTAACTTTCCTTTCCACTTGCCTTAGGAGTATGGGGTCTACAGGCTGCAGGAACATCAGGGTTATATTCACTGGCTTATCTTATAACTTGAACACAACTTGAACATTGGAGTTAGTCAAAAGGAAAAAGCAACAGGAGCCGTGTTAAAACCCAGCCACAGTAGATCTCCATCCCAAGCCAGATGACAGGGTTTTGAATATGAAGATATGATCATCTAGTAGATGTGGAGGTGAAAACATGGAAGGCTAGAACACTTACCTAAAGTTACCTCTTGGGCACAGAGCCAGGAGTGAGTGCAGGCAGAACCTTCCCACAGGGCAGTGACCGTGGCTGGACACTGGACCCAGGCATCCATTTCCGTGTGCAACAGCCCTCATAGGCGAATGTTACCATCTTGTTTATAAACAAGATCCAGATCCTACAGATGGACCTTGGCAAGGCTGACATTTCAGTGTTCTTCTTTCCAAAGCCAGAGCCCCATACCAGAATTCACATCCTCATGTCTCAACTGGTGGCCGATGGCTGGACTAGTCCTCAGTGGCCAGAGTTGACCCATGGTCCCAGAGAGTGTGTTTACTTTTGTTAATCCATTATGTTCTTATATTCATTTTCGAGTTGTAGCTGTCTACAAGACATCAGCAGCATTTTATTGAACACCAGATCACAGCAGTGTCCTCTTATGACTCTAAACCATGAGACCTGATCTGAAATAATGCAATGCTGATTCTCAGGGCACACAAGGCTGCCTCCACCCATCTCCTCTATCCATGAGGAAATTAACTTTGCGGCTGTTCAGTTACTACCAAAGCTTTCCCAGATTCACAGGTTGCCCGACTTCAATGAATGCTAATGTCACTGGTCCATGCAGTCTTCTGGCTTCCTCTAGAATGAGAAATCCAAGAGAGCAAGCAGAGTGGTAGTCTCAGAACCAACAGTCTCAGAAGCTACACACTGCCACCTTTACCACACTCTGTTCATCAGATAACCAATCCGACAATGAAAACAAGCCTCACCTTTGAAAGGAGTGTTGAAGAATTTGTGGACATTTTTTTTAAGCCACCAAAGTTTCTACTGCCCATCTGTTCTGAAGGTTGGCCCTGAATGTATGTATGAACGGCCACCCACAGTCTTGTTCCTGGTTCCCAGGACTGAACATTCTTTAAGGGAAAGAGCCACATCTTGGTCACCTCTGGATCCATAAAACAAAGCACAGGTCCTGGCATATAATATATAATAAATATATGTTTGAGTTATAAAGTAGTTACTTGAAAGGATTGGAAGCACAAAGCCAGTATGTTTTATTAGTTGTGGTAACTGTGTTCTGTGGATCCCGGCAACTCTGAATGTTCTGGCTTCAACCACTGGCTCACTGAGGAAACTCCTGCAAGAAGTTTGCACTGGACAGCTCCTCAGCTAGACAGGATCTCTCTGGCCCCTTTACACTCTGACGAGCTACAGTTAAGAGCAAAATCATGAGAAGGTCTTGCAGCCTCTACCAATGACTCTAACATAGACTTCCTCATGGAACAATGCTGACTTTCTGACCCGGTCTCCCTTGTCTTTATAGATTGCTCAGCTTCCCAACAGTGCTGCTGAACTGGGCAAGTACGTCAATGGTGACAAGGTGCTGGCCTCAAACACCTACCTTCCAGGACCTCCTGGCCTGCCTGGGGGGCAGGGCCCTCCCGGTGAGTATGAAGAAGAGCTTAGGAAGCTGGTGGCGTTTCTGCCCTCTCCACACACTAGAACATAGGCTGACTGGGAGCTCATATTCACTGAGGTTGGACAGTGCTCTCTAGCTTCCTCCAGTTCTCACAAGTGAAAGCTGATGTGCAGGGCAACGTGCCTGTATGATGACAGGCCATGGGGGAGTTGGGTTCTGTAGCTTGG
Organism: Peromyscus eremicus; assembly: GCF_949786415.1. Lineage (NCBI taxonomy): Eukaryota > Metazoa > Chordata > Mammalia > Rodentia > Cricetidae > Peromyscus > Peromyscus eremicus. The sequence goes on along the minus strand of NC_081435.1, from coordinate 53,771,238 downwards.
GAAGAAAGGGTTAATTTTCTGAGATCAGATAAGACTACTAATAGTCATTTTAAAACCCAATAATGGTACCACACACCTGGAATTTTAGTACTCAGGAGTCAGTGGAAGAAAGATCATGAGTTAGAATCTAGCCTGGGCTACATGATGAGATCCTATCTCAAAAACAATTAAGTTAATGAGAAGCCCCATGAAGACTATTATTTAAGTTCTTCTGTGGTGATGTATTGTTTCCCCCCCCCCTAATATACTGTGTCTCCCAATAAAATTTACCTGAGGATCAGAGGAAAGAGCCAGCCACTATATTAACATAGAAGTAAGGCAATTGTAGTACATGCCTTTAATCCTGTCACTTGGGAGACAGGGATCTGTCTGGATCTCTGTGAGTTCAAAGCCACACTGAGAATAGAGCCAGGCATGGTGGTACATGCCTTTAATCCCAGCACTAACCACAGAGGTCTGGAGGTCTGTTCAGACAGACAGGAAGTGACAGAGCTGGGCATGAAGAGGAAGTAGTGTAGCTGGCCTGAGAGAGCAAATGAGAGAACAGAACAGAAAGGCATATAGGTGTGAGTAGACAGGAAGTAGCTCGCTTTTTGAAGCTGAGGAGTTGGTGAGATGAGGTTAGCTGTGGCTTTTCCTATTCCTCTGATCTCTCTCAGGCTTTAACCCCAATTTATGGCTCCAAGTTTTTTATTAATAAGACCGCTTAGTAATTCTACATTCTTCCTAGGAAAACCTTAACATATAGAGTAATAGACTCATAAAATCGTTCAGTTCTACAGAATCCCAGCCAGCCCTATCGCCACCTTTCCCAGTTCTTTGTCTACCTCCTTTTCTTGCTTAACACATTTTCAGCAATATTCTTATTCCTGTTATATTGTAAGTGGGATTTGTTAAAGTATAGATTACACAATGAGGGTAGGCCATTCCAAGATTGAGTTTTAGCTTTTGACAAGTATGGACTCCCCTGTTACTTATGCTCCACACCAACCTCACAGTACAGGAAGTTTCCACCATCCACAAAGCTCCCTTGAGGCATGGACCACCAGTGTTCTCCCCATACTGGCTCTAGGTATTCACCAACTGCTTTCCCTTACCAAGGCTTTCCCGTTCTCAGACTGCACTTCAGAGGACCCGCACAGCTTATGTTCTGTATGGCTGTCTTTTTTCTATCAGCACATGGTTTCAGAGATTCTCTCTTACTTTGTTAGAAGATATAGTGAGAACTTATTTCTTCAAGTTCTGAGGTGTTTTATACTTTATTATGAACCTTTCCATATATACATCAGTAGAGTCTTTCACACTAGTACAAGAAATGACATTAGTATTAGTAGGTGATGCTAAACCATGGCTGTCTGATGCCTTGTTATCAACTCAGCAGTGTGCTGGTTCTGACCTCTGATGTCCTAGCTGGGAAGAGGTGACATATAATGACTACAGAGGAGAGTAAGCCAGACTTACCCCTGGAATCCTAGCACTGAGGAGGCTGAGGCAGGAAATTGCTGTGCATTTGAGACCAGCCTGGGCTGAAGAGTGAGATTCCATCTCAAAAAAAAAAGCAAACAAACAACAACAAACAAAATCAAGAAGGGATTTACCTTCCTCCAGGTCAGAACACAGGAGCTTTTTATTATCAAGGCTGCAGGGAGAGAGCATGTAGCTTGCAGTCAGAGGTGGGCATTGGAGGATTGAACTGGTCAAGGAAGATCGGTAAACTATCAGAACGGGAAGGGCATGGCCAAGCTTTCTATCAAAAGATCAGTAGGAAGGCTACGTTTTCTTTCCGAAGGATTCTGTGCTTTCTGTCTAGTGTGTCTTAACCCCCTGGTTTCTACTACTGGCCTGAGGCTCAGTCTCCACAGAAGAATTGACCCAGGACTTTGGTGTAACCTCTTGTTCATCCCCTGATGTGAATATTCTCAGTGTCATGGCAGAGATTCCTCACACTGGCATCCTCTTGCTTCTTCTAAGTAGGCAGGGGCTCTCTCCTTACAAAGTGATTCCTATCACAGTGGCCCTGGCCCCTCTATCAGTGGCTGCTCTTGCTTTGCATCTCCAGGCCAGTCCACATGTCACTCGAACAGGGACAGCTACAGGAGCAGGGAAGCCATTGGCTGTTGGTTTTCTTAACAAATGACTCAGTAGTTTGCCATCCAGTTCTGCCTTCTGGTTTCAAACCTGGTTTGAGCTGTCCAGGGTCCTTGAGGGAAACAGTCTGATTGCAGATGAATGAGCTTTTGGGATGCATGAGGAATTTCTCGTTTATTTCTAGACTTGGGTTGCTTTCCACTGAGATGTATTTGGGTGACTAGAGAGCTCATGAGGTTCTCTCTCCTTTAAGCAGAAGTTCCACTCAGAGTCCATCATGAATTGTACTGAACAGCAGCACAGGAGACTGCACTGGGGTGGCCCCTTTGGCTTTGGAGATGAGAGGCCGACTCTCCAGCTTCCTCTGTTACAACAAGGTCTTTCCATGGGCATATCAAGGTCCTACATTTTAAAGGCACGTGACATACAGTGACCTCTGACATTTACTGATTAGGTAACTGCAGGTGACATCTCACTGCTAGCTTATCTTTCTGCTGCTCTTGGACATAGAATAATTATGGGAGCGATCTGTCCCCCTTCCCAAATAAATGACTTCAGTATGTACCTGGAATGGGTATTGAGAGTTGGGACATGAGACATGTTTGAATGGAGCATTGGCTGCCTTCATCTTTGCCTTAATTCTTCTGTGAACTAGAAATGACTTCTCCAAATATGAAAAGCCTAAGGTCTTTGGCTGTTTGTTTTGTTTTCTGGAGGGTGGAATTATCCTGTGCTGCCACTGTGTTCTGTTAGTAGGAGCTGGTGATGAGTGAAAAGACAATTCAAAGGAGACAATATGGCACAGTAATCAACCCAATCTCTCTTGTGCGGTCATTTCACAGAAAAGCTTTATAAGCAGTCCACTGACATGACCTCTGTGGGAGAGGGTGGATGAATAAGACACAGCCTGCACTCACTTGGGGCTCCTTATTTGAAGTGAAATCAAGTTTGATGTTCTCCCATATGCAGGATAATGACCCTGACCTTCCACCAAACAGAAAAAGTTAGCTCAAAATGGATTAAAGACCTAAACGTTAAAACACTGAAGTCATACAAAGTGGCATACTATGGATTTTGCAGTGATTTCTTAGACACATCCCCAAAAGCAGAAACAGACGAAAGTGAGATCATCCCAAACTTTAAAACTTACCTGTATAAATGAAACCCTGAAAGGAATCAAAAGGCAGCCCATAGGAAGGGAGAAAATGTTTGGACGCCATTTACCTAATGAGGGATTAGCATCTAGAACATGCTTTAAATAAGATAATTTAACAGCAATAAAAGTCAAACTGATTCAAAAATGGGCAAAGAACTTGAATAGTCATTTCCTCAAAGAACATATACAAACAGCTAACAAAGCCGTGAAAATCGCTCAATCTTATGGGTCATTAGAAGAATACAAACCCCAACCACAGTAAGAGTCCCCTTATACCCACCATCAGAAGAAAAGGGGAAGGAAAGGTTAAGCATTAGTCAGTGTTAGGGTTTGGCTAAAAAGTGTACCTCCCCAAGGTCCTTGGGTGCTGGGGCTTGGTCCCCTGCTGGTGGCATTGTTTAGGGAGATGAGATCTGGAGCAAGTCCCTGGGGCCATGTCCTAGGATGTGTCTTGTCCCCAACACTCCCGTGCCGCCTCTCTGCTTCCCATGCTGTGAGCTCACCATGCTCTTCACCATGGTGGACTGATAAGTCTGAAACCATGAGCCAAATTAAATCTCACTCTTGGGTTTTTCAGTTGGCATTTGATCACAGCAACAATAAAGCTAACTGATATAGAAAAAAAATATAGGAAAACTGTAAGATGTAAAATAATGTAACCACTGTGGGAAAGTAGTGAGGTTATTTTTAAATGCTTTAACTAGAACTTTCATATGGGTCAGCAATCCCACTTTTGTGTATTTATTCATGTCCATATATCTCTAAGAGAATAGAAAGCAAGGTCTTGAAGCATTCAAGTACCCATGTCTATAACACTACTCTTCAGTGACCAGTAGTGACCATTTACTCTTTGGTGGGGGTCTAAAATAGTAAAATTGGTATATACCAATGAACTCTTAGTCTACTTTTTGACATGATACATGAGCTAGTCTTAGAGACATTATGCATTTAACCTAATTAGGAGACATTTAACCCAGTTTTTAAAATGAGCAGATACAGCCAGGCATGCTACAGCACACCTGGAATCCCAGCACTTGAGAAGAGTTCTCAGTGTCCATAGAGATTTATTCTTACATGATGAAAACATTCTAGAGATCTGTGATACCGCTTTGTGAGGGCACCCAACCCTTGTAAATTACACATTTACAAATTTTTAAGATAAAGTCTTTGTATTACATATTTTATGCACAGTTTTTTTAAGTACTCTAACTGCCTGTACCCTTTTCGCATAGCTTCCCTGGATAATGTTAGGGTCAGAAGTGAGCACTGTAGTCTGCATCAAGGTTCAGCCCCTCAACTTGAACATTTGTGGCCCTCAGGAGGAAAGACATTTCCTGGAGACCCCATCATGTGACAGACATTCTGTGTCCTGCATGCATGTCTTAAATGGCAGTGCAGGGGTACCGCTTCCTCTATTGCAAGCTCCACCCAGGCCAACGTGGCTGTTTCTAACTCTGTTCATAAAAGGTGGAGAAACCCCACAGGTTTCTGAATCAACTTCCATGACTAAATTATATGAGAAAGTGGGGTAACAACTATCATCACCCAGGTACAAAAATGGTCATGTAGTTAGTTCTTAAATACTCCCAATGCTCTGTTGATACAAGCCTCCAAAGAGAACTTTAGAAAACAAATTTACTGTCTACAGAGATCCAACAGGTAGCCTTGGTGAGTGAATATGGCTGTGTGAGGAGCTGAACTGGAACAGAGCACAGACTCCATCTAAAAGGACACCTCCTGATGCCCCAGGCCATTGTGCCAGCAGCAGAACTGGGGTCTAATTTTACTTCTTCCTGTTTTCAAACTATGGCCAGAAACCCAGATTTTTGCAGGAAGTCTCTGAATTTTTAAATAGGAATATTCACAGGCAACAGTTGCTGCTAAGACATACACCTGTATGTAATGATTCATGATGAAGTGGGCACTTAGTTTTCATAGGGAAGGGAACTGAGATGATTTGGGGTGCACTGACTGTTGTGTTTCAGTGGGGTAGCAGCAAAGCAGAAGAGCAGAAGCCTGGGTGATACAGCATCCCAGGGTCTGTTAGGGAAGGACAGAAGTCACGGGGTGAAGAGTGCCTTGGAGAAAGATGAGAATGAGCAGGTATGATTGAACTTGGAGCAAAGGAAGCCGCTGTATGGTTTTCTCCCTTCAAATTTGGCTCCTTACAGAGCACTGGGAGTATTTAAAAACTAGCCATATGATATGATCTAGTGTCTGGTTTATATGTGAGTCATCTTGGAGTCTGATTCTGCTGACTGTTATATCACTTGATAACTGCTTGTTTATTTTGCTCTTGCTTATTTATGTGTGTCAGGTTTTTTTTAATTGAATGCTGCACATTATTTGTAGAGAAACACTAGAGCCTGAGGAACTTGCCAATCACTCTCTGAAACAGGCCTCCTCTGTTGTCAGATCTGTAACAGGAAGTTGAGTCATCCTAATCCTGAGTTAAGTTACTTTTGGGCTCTGTTGTCACTATATTTTCCATCAGTGCTTTGCGCTCTTCAAATGTTCAAATTCATCCAGTGGTAGGATGCTGTTCCTTTGTGCTGAGTTGGTATCTGTGGGTTTTCTCCATGTTCCACTCTCAGCTTTCTGCGGTCCCTACACAATTCTCTGCACTCTTGTCCATTCTTCAGTAGTAGATTCCTTTGACTTTATATTTCATGCTGGAGTTGTGGGAGCAGAAGCAGTTTAGCTTTTCTTTGTCCTGTGCTTCTGGGCCTTAGATACGTAAGACCTCTTCTTCACGCTCATCCCCAGACAATCATGGACAGAACAGTGTCTTCCACCATTTCCTCACAAGCAGTGAGTATGTATAATGCCTACAGGAGATAGCATTTGCTCCCCATCTTGAGGAATTGACGTTTTTATGGTAGTGATTAAGAGTAGGAGAGTTCTACAGTTAAGAAACATTCCATTGAGCTTCTAAGAATGGGTGAGCAGTGAACACTATTAGTAGGAGGCAGGGGGCATGAGCTATGAGGCAAGAGTTGAGGCAAGCATGAGAAAGGTGAAGGCCCAGCAGCCTTTTAGTGCTTACTGTCTGTGAGGCACTATGCCGTGTAATGTGTGTGCGTATCTAAAATTTTATCTAATGCAGCCATTGTATATTGGAGAATTTGATTCCCATTTGGAGATAAGAGACGAAGGTTCAGAGATCTCAAACAAGTTATCAAGGATTCAAATGTAGCTCTCTTTGATGGTAAAAAATTTTGGTGTCTTCCTCTACCACTGTCTTCATCTTGCATTTCAGATAGACTGGCTGACCAGCAAGTCCCTAGGATTTTCCTGTATCGACCCACTCATCCTCTGGGACTGTGTTTATACATATTCACCACCACACCAAACTTTTGCATGGGTACTATAGATCTGAACTTGGATCTTCATTTTTTTATGCAGGAAGTACTTTATTCACTGAGCCATCTCCCCAGCCCCACAACCTTGCACTCTTAACTACTCTGTAGATGACATTGCATACTCCTGGGATCCAGGGATAGATAGACACAGGGCAGGACAGGCTTAAAGAGGTAAAGCAAGCAGATCTTTGACTGAGTGGGGAGGCTGTGGAACTAAGGATCTACTGTAGGAACATTGTCAAGTTTCTGACTTGAGCAAATAGGTGACAGATGGTCCAAGAAAAGAGAAAAAAGTGAAGTCACTGTAAATTGTGTTGAGTTTAAATTTCCATGAACACAGTATAAATGCCACAAGGCAAAGAGCAGAGTTAAAAGGCAAATGTCTACAGTGACTCCTAGACTCTGTATTTGTCTTTATTATGGGGTAAGTGCTAATAAGATGTTCTTGATTGCAGGCTCACCAGGACCCAAGGGGAGTCCTGGATTCCCTGGTATGCCAGGCCCTCCTGGACAGCCTGGTCCACGGGGCTCAATGGGACCTATGGGACCATCCCCTGACCTGTCTCACATTAAGCAAGGCCGGAGGGGCCCTGTGGTCAGTATCTCCTCTGAGACCCATGTAATACTTGGGGGGAAATGGTTCTTGTTCTGTACATTTATTTTAGTTAAATCAGATGCTTGTGTCTTCTAGGGCCCACCAGGAGCACCAGGAAGACATGGCTCCAAGGTAAGTCTTATAAATGGTCCTTAACAGCTACACATCTATTTCTAGCCACTTGGACATCCAATGAAGCTTGGCAAACCCTATTTACCATTGAAAGTTGAGACACAGATATACAAGTTGAGAATGGCAAACCCCACAGCCTATAATGCTTGAAAATCCTAAACTTTTAGAGCATATGCAACATTGTGGGGTAAATGAATTTCAAGCTGGGTGTTGTGGTAGAAGCCTTGTGTAGTTAGGATTACACTCATATTCCTCACTAATCTATGTTTTTTAGAATGGCCTCACTTATTTAAGTGGAGAACCACACACAGCTCCATTCTACACAAGTGCTGGCTTCTCTTTAGAGCTGACAGCTGCTTGTCTCAGGCAGCAGCTGGTGTGCCTTACTTTTGAAAGGTTGGTGTTTCACACACTTCCTAGAAAGACAAGATTCCTTATCAGACCTGGTTTGAAAATACATAGCCTTGTGAGAACTCAGCAGCCAAGCCACTCAACCCAAGCTTGCCAGTTCCAATAAGAGGTCCCCTGAATCCAGCTCCAACTCTGAATTTATTCCCTGCAGGAGGATGGTTGTGGGTGGTGGGTGTCTAACCAGAGACAGTGGTGCTAACATCTGCATGCTCCAGAATGCTAACCCTCACCTTTCGGTTTTAGGGGGAGAGAGGAGCACCTGGGCCCCCAGGGTCTCCGGTAAGTTGCACTGTCTGTCCTGCTTACCCAGTGGGGATGCTCTCAAGAGTGTGGCACTCATAAAATGGTAGAGCTGGGGCTGGTGAGATGACTCAGTGGGTAAGAGCACTTGTCATCAAGCCTGATGACTTGAGTTCAATTACCAGGACCCAAATGTTGGAAAGAGAGAACTGACTCCTGCAAATCGTCCTCTAACCTCCATAGGAGTGATATACATATCCCCACACAAATAAATAATATTTAAACATTTTTTAAAAAAGATATGTGTAGGTGGGAGTTTCTGTGCCAACAGCCAGCTCCCATTAAATAACTATACAGAAACTTATTATTAATTATAAATGCTCAGCCCATAGCTTAGGCTTGTTACTAACTAGCTCATACAACTTAAATTAACCCATTTCTATTAATTTGTATGCTGCCACATGGCTCATGGCTTGTTACCTCATTTTCTGCATGTCCTTCTCCCTCTGTGTTTGGCTGGTGACTCCACCCTTCTTATTCCCAGTGTTCTCTCAGTCTTGCTCTCCCGCCTAACCTCTTTCTGTCTAGCTATTGACCACTTGGCTCTTTATTAAACCAATGAAAGCAGCACATCTTCACAGTGTACAAAGGGTTATTCCACAGCATGTATGAGTGGGTCTTAGTAGCAGAAGACACATTCAGCTGTCACTCGAGCAGTCGAGTCTGTGGTTAGGAAGAAAGCTGTAGATGCCTTCAGCAGCTCATTTGAATTTTTAAAATCTGTTTCCTGTTGTTACTTTTTCTTTGATCTTGATAATCTTTATGTGAAGTATGTCCTCTGAAGCCCACTATGCCAGGAATCCATTTTCAAATGCATCATAAGATATTTGAAAGAAGGGCTAAAAAGATGGCTTAATCAGTATAGTGCATGGCATGCAGGCAAGGGAACCTGAATTCAATCCCTGGAGTCCATGTGAAAAAGCCAATATTATTAAAGTGCACTTGTAATCCTAGCTCTGAGGAGGCATTGCACAAAAATTAAAGCTTACCAAATATTATACATGATGAAGAATATCTAATAATAGAATAAGGAAGGTTTGATTAGGATCTTTCTAGACAATGAGGAACAACATACTCTCAGCTTCATTTAGTTTCTCCTCTTATAAACATATTAATAACTTCATTATTTTTAAAGAAGAGCAGAAAACATTTTAAACTCTTCCTTCCCTCTAAGCCCTTTGCATTCACTCCATTTAAATGTCCACCTCTGAGCCCAGTGGAAGCCTGTGGTGGTGAATCTGCATTTTACAGGTGGAGAAAGCTTAAACAGAGACATCAGGTAGCTTGCCATGAACACACAGCTCGGAAGAGGTTGGTTCAAATCCAGCAGAATCTTAACCTCTTGACCACTGCACTGACCTCCAGGTTTCTTTGGGAACTCCCCTGAGAAAGGAGAGGTGACTGTGTCACCAGTGTCCATGTGTGAGAAGAGGGACTGGAGGACAAGCCTGAGGATCCCAGGATGCTCCTGCAGTCCTTAGATCTATCTACTCTATTTAGGCCACAGAGTTGGTTAGAAGGTAGTCACCCACGAGCCACAGGACTCACAGCAAGCAAATTTGGCAGGATGCTGCTGTGACAAGTAGCTATAAATTCACAGCTTTGATTCCTCCCACGTGCACAGGGACCCCCAGGTTCTTTCGACTTCCTGCTGCTTGTGCTGGCTGACATCCGAAATGACATCGCCGAGCTGCAGGAGAAGGTGTTTGGGCACCAGACTCACTCTTCAACAGAGGACTTCCCCCTACCTCAGGAATTTTCCAGCTACCCAGAGACTCTGGACTTTGGATCTGGGGATGACTACTCCAGAAGAAGTGAAGCAAGAGACTCTGAGGCCCCCAGGAACTTTTATCCATAGCACATCCCATGTCTTCATGTCACCAAAAGAGAAGCATAGCTTCACCCAGTTATTGCATCTGAAGAAAAATACCACTGGAGGCCTAAAGCCTTTCTCTGTACTGTCTTCCTGCCCTCTCTTTACTCTGCTTCCAAATCCTGTTTTCCAGGTACCCTGCACATCACACTAGCAACAGGAGGATGTGATGGATAACAGGCTCTTCTTGAAGAGCCGCTGAGTGGTTTTCATCAGGACCATCCGTGACATCCTAGGTCTTCAGGAGCTTTTGAAGTTCTAAGTTAATTGTTCCCACAGAATCTTAAATTTTGACCCAGTGCCAAAAGAGGAGGGGAATGGCAAAGTGGTCTCTTAGAAGTGTAAAGTTCATTCTAAAAAGAAAATTGTATTTAAAATACTTGACTGTTCACCCTTTACAGCCGGGAGTATGGCTCTTCAGTTAAAGGGGGGTTGAAGCAGCACAATGTAGATTGATGTTGATTTAAAAAAAAAAAAAAAGACTTTTCCTTCGCAACATCACAGATTTCAAATTCTGCATCCTATTTTCCAGGCTTCTTATTTTATATTTGGTTACAGAAACAAAAGAATAAAAAAGAAGTACAAAATGCCCTGGCACTGACCAGGTGGCCAGAGGTGCCACCAGGCCCTGATCTTGGCTGAATCAAGGCTGGAGGGAAGTTGTTGGCAAAGGGTCATGGGGAGGCATTGAGAAGGGCTTCACTAAAGCTCAATCACCAGAGGCAGGTTAATCTGCTCTTAAGACACTTGGAGTTCTCATCCCTAGCCAGTCAAGCTAACCAGTGCCCTGGAGATAATGCACAGCTGAGAGATCTCTGAGACATAGAAGGGGAAGAGATTTTTTTCTAACTTGACCTAATTTTCCACTATTATCCCCTGATTTAGTTAAAATCCCTGTTCTAGGTCTCCTTGACTTTTTCTCCTGGGCCAGATGGAGATGGCTTGGAGGGAGGCACATTCTGCAGTGTCTCCCTGAGTCCTTTCTTAGAGCAATTCTAGATCCCAGGGACCCGTGTTCCCAGAAAGGAACAAGAGGCCAGGTTCCTTCTTGTGTCTTCGAGTTCTATTGAGCTTCCCAAGGGATCTTGCTCACATGGTCGCCTACACCAGGGTCCCTTGTCTGCTATCCTGCAGTATCCCCTCATATTTCTAAGAAGTTTCCATTTAGCTATCCTTATAGCCTCCATCACCTCCCACCCCTACTATGATGGCTTGTTGGAAGAAAACTGCTATTGCATCTGCATGGCGTGGCACTGTCCATCCTTCTTCCTGAGAAATGAGAAGGGGCTCTGTCTACAGAGCTCAGGTGGCCCGGTGGTCTTTTGATTCCTCTCTCATCCCTCTTATGGCCCCCTTCCCTTCCCTCTCTTTTCTCTCTTCCTCTCCCTTTCCTTTGCCCCTTCTTCCTTCCTTCTATCTCTTTCCTCCTTCCCTCCCTTCCTCTCCCTGTACCAGTCCCTTTACTTCTGTTATTTTCTTCCCTCCCTCCATCCCTGCTTGCCCACTGGCCTCCTAACCTGTTAGAAAGGCAGGATTCCCACACACTCGTGCCGAATCCCCAGTGGCTGTCCACCAGCAGTTCATGGTAACGGCAAACACACTTTTGCGTGCTTGTTCCTGTCTCTTCCTCCTCCCTACTCAGTCTCTCCAGAACCTGAGCATCACCACAGATGGCCTTGCCAGCCATGGGTTCCTGAAGAGATGGATGCAACCACAGTCAAGTCCCACCTGGAACCTATTTCATGCTTTCCTGCCTGTAGAACCCAGAGTTTCAAGGGTGTGGATGGATGAATTCTCAAAACTGTGCACAGGCTCTGTGAGCAATGATATGTCCATCTTTTTTTATGAGGAATTTTATAACCTCTACTTTTTCTAGACAGTGAAATGTGTCTAGAAATATAATCTTTATTGCCAAATGCTGTTTAAATACAAGCACACTCCATGCTTGGCCAGAGGCCAGGATAATGTACTAAAAGAATGAAGTGAAAGTCATAATACCCGGGATTCATGAGTCTATTCTAGATAACTATCTCCAGTAAAACATACAATAGCCTGTATTTTGTAGCCTCAATCTGCTGGGCCAGGTCAATTTAGGTAATCATTACTCCTCAAATTTTCAAAACTTGGACTACTAACTAACTATAAGACCAGAGTATATCCCCTATTTGTCCAAATTATAGGTTCTTTTTAGTGATAAAGCATTATTGCTCATGTATCTTTTAGTTGTGGATAAAAAAAATCAAAGCTTTACTATCTAAACAAACTTCTACTCAAAAATCCCATGGTTAAACAGATTTACTGAGTCACTTCTTATCTCATGGCAAAAATATTTTGGCTTTTTTTTTTTAATATCTTCCTCAACCCATTAGTAGAATTGTTCAATTTTTCTAATATCCCCACAAGTATGACTTGTGTTTATAAGGCAATGAGAATAAAAAGTCACTGAGAAGACATGTATTTTAGTTGAGAAAAACTACTCTCCCTTCCCAGTTCCAAAGGGAAAAATAATTAGCTTTCCTGTGCCAAAAAAAATATTAGGAGCCAGATATAGTGGTATATGCCTGTAATCCCAGCACCTGAGAAGTAGAAATAGACAGGTCAGGAGTTCAATGTCAACCTCAGCTACATAGCAAGTTTGAGGCCAGTCTAGGCTATATGAGAGCCTATCTCAAAACAACAATAATAAGAATGATAATGATAATAAATAATAATAATAATAATAATAATAATAATAATGAGTAGGAGACTGGAGAGATGACTCAGCAGTTAATGATGCTTGCTGCTCTTCCAGAGGGCCAGAGTTCAATTTCCAGCTCATGCACCAGGCAGCTCATAAACTCCTATAACCCCACTTCCAGGTGATCTGATGCCCTCTTGTGGCTTCTGTGACACCTGCACTCACATGTGCATATATACACATAGATACACATACAGATAATTAAAAATAAAGTCTTGTTTTTTTAAAGGAGTGGGTACAAAGAGGATGCTGCCTTTTCTTGCTTTCTATGTTACTCTCCAGTACTTGCTACAGAATTAACTAAAGTCATATTGCTGTGTAGAGTCCATTGTCCAACAGGTAAATAATAAGTGCTCATTGACCTTTGAGGGAAAGAAGGAATATTACCCCACCAAAGACCAGGTGCAGAACACCCAGGCAGGTCCAGATAGGTCATGTTCTCTTTCCAAGGTTCTGAACAGCCTTGGCCTTGGGATTGTCACTATCAGGCATGTTGGGACAGAACTTCTTCATGACCAGGCATCATACTTCATCTTGGGGTCTCAGGAAGCAACCACTCATCTTATTTTGAATACCATTTCCCTCCCCTTCCCTTATCCAGGCTGTCTCATAGAGACAGCCTCAGCAGGCACCTCCTGCAAGCAAAATTATCTGCCAGGCAACCTTTCTGAAAGGGAAAGTCATGTGCTGGGACCTGAGCCAAGCAGTAGAATAGAGCCTTCTAAAGTTATCGGTCATGTATTCAGGGAAATAGATGTATTGTTTCCTGACACGGTAATCATATATGTTTCACAACATATCAAAAATAATTTTCTATTTAGATGAAAAACAAGAGCTGTAATTGTTAAAGCTGAAATAATATGCTTTATATACTCCTCCTACAAATGTTACCATCAGAGAGAAACCATGGAAAGGATGTTTGGGCTATACAGCCCTCATGGAGCTCAGCATGTTCTGTCTCATTCCCAGAGCTTGTTCCCTTGAGGGGTTCATGAGTCTGTTTGTTTCCCAGTGACTGGTCATATACTTCAATATCTCTGTCCATTATTTATATCAGGTCATATAACAGTCCAACTGATATTCCAACAGTCATGGATGTAATACTATGAAGTGCTTTTGTATGACTGTATATGCTTAATAACAAAGTTATTTTTCTTACGTGGTTCTCCTGTGTTTTGTCTGGGCACTACTGTAAAAGGAGCCATCCCCTGGCCAACTGAATATGGTGCATCCATTACTCTTCTTGTTGAATGTCAAAATATCTGTATGACAAAAGAAACTTCGGGGAGGATTTTGTTGTTGGTGTTGTTGTTTGGTTTGATTTGGTTTGGTTTGGGGTTTTTGTTGTTGTTGTTTTGTTTTGTTTTTTGCTCATGGTTTGAGGGACACTTCACTGTGATGGGAAAGTCACGGCTGCAGGTATCATGGTGGCTGGTAACATTGCCTTTGCACTCAGGAAGCAGAGATACGTGCTTCCTTGTTGATTTTTGGCCTCTCTGAGAACTAAGTACTAATCTATCTGCCTCCTTCCTAGACTAAGAAGGCCTGAAAGGGCTGAGGAGATCTTTTACTTGGTAAAATGTTTGCCATGCAGGCATGAGCACTCATGTTCAGATCCCCAGCACCCACATAAAAAGCCGGGTGCCACACACATCTGTAGCCCCAACACTGGGGAGGTGGAGATGGGGATTCTTGGCGCTTGTTCTAGGTTCAGTGAAAGGCCCTATTTCCAAAAATGATGTGTAAAATGATTGAGAAAGATACACTCTATTGACCTTTGACTTCCATTTGCATGCCTGCACACATTCACATGAGCACACATCCACACTGATATGTGTAACACACACACACACACACACACACACACAGCCCCCGGGAACAAGAACTTTGCTTTTTTTTTTCTATTGGGCATCTGAACAGTTCCCAGTGTACAGAAAGAGTTGAGTAAACTAGATTTAACTAAAGTTTATTCTTCATGAAACCCTAAGACTGGTGCCTTTATTCTGAGAGGTAAGTTATCTTGTCAAAATGCCACAAAGCGCCGGGCGGTGGTGGCGCACGCCTTTAATCCCAGCACTCGGGAGGCAGAGCCAGGCGGATCTCTGTGAGTTCGAGGCCAGCCTGGGCTACCAAGTGAGTTTCAGGAAAGGCGCAAAGCTACACAGAGAAACCTTGTCTCGAAAAACAAAACAAAAAAAAAAATGCCACAAAGCTAAAAAACATTTCTAATAAAGGTGTATTTCAGAACAAACAAGAATCACTGTTTGTTGACTTGGTAAGTGTAACACAGACATACACACAGTTTTCCCCACTTGGGAATCACTTAAAAGTTTGCCACAGTGCAGAAGGTAACACAAAGAAAGTGTGTCAACAAGACATCACAGAGCCATTTGCTTCCCAATGCTCTATTCCATACTAGGTGCTATGAGGTGACTGGCATGTGTAAGTAAGGCTGTTGGGATTGTCTTTAGTGGCGAAGAAAAAAAATAGCAAAGCTAATACAGTTACTCCCCAAAGGTAACTTGGAGCCAACACTCAAAAAGGGAAAACAGAATAGATTTAGCAAATGGTCTAATACAAGGAAACCCGCAATTGTTTGGGATAATTTTTATGTCAATTCCTTATTAATAGCCATTGCCAGCATATTTCACATTGAGCTGCGTGCAAACAGAAGAATGTTCTGATTCTGTCTCTGGTGGGTGAACTTGATGGGGTAAAGCATAGAGGCATTGAGGAGTGACCAGCCAGATCATAACTTCCGTGGTTTTCAAATGCATGACCCACTGAAAAAGTATGATTTACAGAATATGCCACCACATACACTTGTATACTTATAGTTGAAGCAAACATTTCCCAATGTTTACTCTTACCATATAGACTACATTCTCATGTTCTCTCTACACACAATTGTTTATAATTTGGGTCACACCCCTGAGTTGTCCTCATGACTTTCTGATGGGTGGCAGCCCATAACTTGAAGACCAGTTGACTAAATCAGCCCCCTCAAACTTTACACATCAATCATCGGCAGACCTTTACGAAAATGAAGACTGACTCAAGGGGTTTGAGGTTTGCATTCTTGCAAGCTCCCAAGTGATGTGATGGGTTCGAGAAATGAGCTCTATGGAGAAGAGACTCATCTCTCTCACAGGAATGTGTGCTCTGATCATCGCACACAAGCAGGGCAAAATCAGATTAATTTGCAACTCTGACAGGAGGTGAGAGTTCACATATGGCTATTATATCCTGATGATTTAGTCTCTTCTACTACTTTAAAAAATTATATGGTTGGCCCCATGTCCGTGGATTCAACTGAGGATCTAAAATGTTCAGGAAAACATTTTGTGTCCGTACTGAATACGTGCAGACTTTCTTCTTGCCCCTCTTTAAGCCATACAGTTATTTACAGAGCATTTCACTGCACTGGTTATGCAAGTCATCTAGAGATACAAAGTCAATGGGTGGATCCGATGGGTTATATGCGAATACACCACCTTTAAAGATTTGTATTCATTTATACATGTGCATGTGTGTCTGTGTGACTGTATGCCATGCATGTACAGTGGCCTTCCGAGGCCAGGAGAAGGTGTCAGATCCACCTAGCATAGGTCCTGGGGACTGAACTCAGGTCCTCTAGAAGAGCAGCAAACACTCTAATTGCTGAGGTACCTCTCCATCCCCAAGTCACTTTTTTTATAAAGCACTTGAAAAATCCTCAGAATTTTGCAGCCAAAAGGAAGAGGTTGTTAGAACCCATCCCTTGAGGAATCCCTGGAAACTGGCGCATCCTAAGACACCAAGAACGAGAACTTCTCTGGTAGCCTGACATGGTGGCACATACCTTTAATCCCAGCACGCAGGACACAGAGGCAGGAGGGTCTGCTAGAGTTCCAGGACAGCTGTGGCTACACAGATAAATCCTGTCTCCAAAAGAGAGATAGAGAAAGAAAGAAAAGAAAGAAAGAAAGAAAGAAAGAAAGAAAGAAAGAAAGAAAGAAAGAAAGAAAGAAGAAAGAAAGAAAGAAAGAAAGAAAGAAAGAAAGAAAGAAAGAAAGAAAGAAAGAAAGAAAAAAAGAAAGAAAGAAAAAGAAAAAAAAGAACTTCTCCAGTAACTTTTTATAAGGAATAAAGTTAGAGCAGTGAAGGAAAAGACGGTGTCCCTGAGGGTCCAGTGGAAAGATCGCAAACACTACCCTTGTCCTGTGTATTGACTCTCGCCAGCTTGGAGGCTGACTCACAGAGTTAAAAGGACAGTAACAAAGTCCACAGAGCAAGTTGACCCTAATAATCTGGATTTTCCAATTGTGCCTGCCTGCATGGTGTCAATTCCGCCAGCTTCCCCTGGTGACTTCAGTTCCTGGTTCTTCTCCATTTCAGGCCTAGGTGACAACTTAGATCCTGGATTGGCACTGCACTGCTCCAGTGTACCCTCTGCCACCTTTTACCCTTTTCCATCTCTAACATCCCCAAAGCATCACTGGGAAAGGGAACCAGTGGGAAAAGGATGAAGCCAGAAGGGAGATGCTATCTGTGGGGTCCACAGGATATTTTGCTAACATTATTTTTTTGATGTTTGAGGATGAAACCATTTCCAAAGTCAACTTTTAAACTGTAGTTGTGAATGTCCTTGGCTCTGTCTCCCCAGCAGAAACAGCAGCATGCAGCACCTGCTCTGACTCATCTTAGAAGTTGTTGTGACCTTTCCATGTGAGTCTTCTGCAGAGAACGCACAGCCTTCTGCCACGTGCCTTATAACTGAAAAACCCTATCATGTGGAAGAAATACTTCTCCCATGTCCTGACAGGATCATTTATTTACAATTTAGTAAAAACCTCAGCCCAAACCAGCTAATCACATACATAAACGCAAAGAACCATCTGCGGACCATTTGCCTCCTGGAAAAGAAAAAGGTGCCACAAATTGAATTAGGCTCGGATTATTCAGGGAGGAAACAACAGCTGGAAGACGTTTTGAAAAGCGATTCCTTCAAAACAGTCTTCCAGGGCACTGGGCAAATGCATTTTTTCTTTCAGGTTTTATTCTATTAGCACTGTTGACTGTGGAGACCCAATTCTGCCAGCCAGATTGACAAGAGCTTTGTCTACAAATATCTCCATGATATGGGATGAAAATCTTTGATGTGATTTGATCTGGGTGTTCTAAATACACAAAACTGGGCCCCAACCACACACAGGGACTGTTACAGTACAAATAGCTCTGGGCTCTGTGCCAAAACGGTGCTTTCTCTTAGCTCTATGGAGTAGTCAGCAACTTGGTTACACCTACATCATCACTGACTTACCCCGTGGTCACTATATTTGAAGTTGCACCTCAGTGTCTGATCCAGATGGAACCAGATGGCTGCTGCTCCTGCTTTCTCTACTGCACAAAGCGTGACCTTACAGGCTCAGCAAAACCCACAAGGCCTGTTCAGGAAAATGGAGCTGCCATGTTGAAACCAAACTGTGTTGTAGGCCCAAAGCAGAGAACAAAATGCACCGGAAGCCCCACGTTCTAAAGTGAACTTCAGAGGGCAGGTGTGGAGCTGCTGAACGAGCAACTTCTATGCAGAGTTTTCTCTCTCTCTCTCCATCTCCGCATCCAACCACAGAGACAGACACAAAAAGAGCAGAGTGCTCATTATGACGAACTGAGTTCTCACCCGTTAGTCTCTACCCATCCCCATAGCTAAGAGGAAGGGGTGCCAACGTGTCATTCTTTGTCATTGCAGGGCACCAGGTACCCTTGATGGGCAGGAACTGAGCTGCACAACTCACAGGTCCCTGCCGTGTGTTGCCAGAGCAAGGCTGGGCATGAAGATTCCCAGGAGGAGGATAGAACAGTCTGCAAATCAGATTGGTTGTCCTTTTAAGGATGGAGAAGGGTGCTGGGCAGAGGTGCCACCAAGAGGTGACATACTTGTACATAGAGACTAATGGCTTCTCCTGTGAAGTTGGAGGCCTGGTGAGAGCAGCCTCTTCTCTGGGACTGTAGGTGAGGGTCCAGCTGTGAACAAGGGGACCTGCCTGTGTGTGAATGGACACAGAGGTAAGTGGAGAGAATGTCCGGTGCCAGGTATCTGCTGTCTTCCTCTGAGGCATCAGCAAAGCTGGCCCTTTAACTCCTACCATTTGCCTGCCCTCTGGGAAATTTAATTAGTAGAGGCAGAGGAGTGAAGGCCAGACCCCCTGCTCCCTTCCCACAGCCCTGCATCCTTGGAACTGGGAGCAGAGACAAGCTGAGTCTCTGGTGACGCAAGGTTCAAGGTTTTCTGATTACAGAATTGAACCTGTTAGTTTGAAGGTAACAAGAAAGTTCGAAATGGGCATGAAAGGAGTCATAAACCAAAAGGAGAGAGGGCTTCCAACATAGTTAAAGCTCCGTTTTTGTCCTCAGTTAGACTTTTAAAGAAACCAACTAGAAATGAAACACATGCTTTAATCAGTACTTTTGAGTCCACCTTAGAGTGACTCGGGTTTGAACTGCCTTTCCTTGTACACGGAGACGGGTTTGAGCCATTTTGTTTTGTTCCTTCCTTTTGTCCAACCGCAACCCAAACAAAACCCAGGAAGCCGTGGATCTGAAACCTTGGGCTATCCCTCCATCTCGTTGACACGTAGCATCTTGTTACCATTAACACTGTTCCTCAGAACTCGGCCCTCTCTGGGCAGGAGAGACCCACGCTGGAGTGAGTCTGGTATTCCACAACTAATGTGACCTCGGGGAATGGGAAGAGGAAATCTAGACCTGGCAAAGACCTGCCCACGTGACAAATGGCAAGCCGAACCCAGGATCATCTGCCTTCAAAATAGAGGAGAATCACATATATAAAGATCTGTCTGCAAAAATTCATAGCCTGTGACCTCGGGCTAATCATTCAATTGTGACGTTAGCCTAGGGAATATGTCCAGATATTCCCATGATTGCTTTCGACTGTGGTGACTCGTTTGGGTGTTGGGTGGAAGAAAAAAATAGATGATTTTTTGGTCTGGGTTTGTGAAATTCTGACCTGGGAGTTTGTAGAGAACAGTCTCAGATACAATTAAGACATTTTCTCCCCTAAGAGGTGAGGAGGGTAAGATATGGTCTCATGTATCCCAGGCTGGTTTCAAATTCACTACACAGATGAGGATGACCTTGAACTTCTGACCCTCCTGGTTCTGCCTCTCCAAGTGCTGGTATTATAGGCTTGAGAACCCATACTTGGCCCATTAAAACACTTTGTGGTCTTACTGTGTTTAATTTTTTTCTTTTATCTTTTTTGAGATTGTATTTTAATTACAGCTCTCCCTTCCTTTCCTCCCTCCAAACTCACTTAGACCCCCCTCCCCACTCTCCTTCAAGTTTACGGCCTCTTTTTCATCAATCATTATTGCACACATATGTATGTATATATAAGTGTATATGTGTATATATATAAATATAAATGTTGAGTTCATACAATGTTACATGTATGTATGTCTTCAGAGCTGACAGTTTGACATTGAACAACTAGTTGGTATGCTCTTCCGTGGGGAGGATCGCCTCTCCTGCTCCCAGATTAATTCAGCTGCCTATATTTCTTTGTGTAGGGTTGAGGCTCATGGCTTTTCCCCATCCAGCTGGGCATGTCCATTGATCTTTCTTGTTCATCTCATGTTTGGGGTAGGATGAGACTTTATGGCTATAGCTTCTGGTGTCACTAGAAGATTTAATCTCACAGCAAACTCCATGATCCTCTGGCTCTTAACAATCTTTCTGCCCACTCTTCACTTTACAATAGTTATTTGCGATAATATGATCCCTGAGCAGGGTGTGTTGCTACATACCTATAATCTCAACACTCAGGAAGTTGGGACAGGAATATCACAAGTTCAAAGCCAGCCTGGGCTACATAGCAAGACCCTGCATTCTCCCCACTTAAAAGTAAAAGTGTAATGCCTGTTATATGATATAGTTGCTCTTATCGGGTAAACAGAATAGATATAAATATATATCAAACAATATTGTGTGTGTGTATTGATACACATCATGTGATAATGAATTAAAATCCTGACTCCCCAAGTGTTGGAATGAGGAGTAAGGCTTTTAAGATGTGCTTAGATCATGAGGTTAAGGTCCTCATAAGTGGGATTAGTGGTCTTATGAAAGAGACCCCAGAAAGTTAGCCCCTACACCGCATGAGACATGGCAAGGGGGTTCCATCTGTGTACTAGGGAGTGAGTCCTCACCTGACACTGAACCTGCCCATGGCTTTGTCTTCAACATCCAACTTCTAGAACTTGAGAAATAAATTCCTGCTACTTACAAGCACTCCATTTCATAGAATTTTTGTACAGCCATCTGAACAAACTAAGACCGTTGTAATATCCTCCTTGCATCTATATGTGTTTGGAAAAGAAAATGTGCATAGAAGCTTTTCAAAGATGCATGACTGGTGGGAAGAGAGAATTGACATATGCATGTCTGTTGGTCCCTAAAGTCAGACTGAGGCAGGGTCTGCTAATGATCCCCAACTCTCTCCCTTAGGAAAACATAGCAACAAAACACTTCTGGTGTTAGCAGGGCTCGTGGCCATCTAAAACAGACTACTTCTTCAGCCTCCCTTGCAACTGGCAGAGGTCATATGATATCTACCCCTTGGGGAATGCTATACTTAACTTCCAGAATGTGTCCATAAAGGAAGCTCGCTCCTGAAACCATCTCTTCCCTGCTGACTGATATTTGGACGTCATATTGAGAACCAAAGCAGTCATCTACGCCATGAATTGCCCACTGAGGATGGCAGAGGAAAGGAAAGCAGAGTCCCAGGAGACGATGAAGCCATTCTGTCACCCAGGTTGGCTGCCTCTAGCCAATGGGAGTAACACATATTCACAGCACACAGAAAGACATCCCCCAGCAGCAATGTGCTCTACCCAAGTGTGGAACTGAAAGAGAAGGCGCAGATTAACAGGAACGATGTCTTTGGGGTGTAATATGAGGTTCTGTGGTAGCCCCAAGGAAGACCTGGAGAAGATAGATAGCGGAGCTGGGAGGGGAGGGAGGAGCTAGAGGAAGATGCTTGGAGTTTGTTATACGGTTGGGAAAGAGGTTGGTGGGAAGGCTAAAATCAAAATTTCAAAATAGCATGAATAGAAGGATGTTCAGTGAATCTCCTTCCTAGAATTTGAGAAATGAATTGTTGAGAAATCATTATCTTGGCAGAAGCAATCACGGAGTATATCTGGAAAGTTCGTGGCTTGAAAACTTAAGCAAAAGCCTACCTGTTCAGGTCCACTGGGTAAATACGGTGTTTTCCTGGTCTCGACCTGCAGGTTGCTGCTGGATGGAATTACTGGCGGATTTACAACACACTTTTTCTGAATGCATAAAAGCAAAGAAGACTAAGGCGAATAGATCCAAATTCAGATTAACATCTCACCAGTCCAAGCAACATGCATAAAACCAATAAATATTTCCTTTTTCTAAGCATCAAATTCCTACCATATTTTTTAAGCTTTCCTATCTTTCATATCTTGTGTTATTTCAAGTGGAAGAATATTTGGAAGGTTTATTGAAAAATGTTGGTCACAGTAAATGAGCGACTTGAAATTCTTTTTTCTTTTCAAGGGGAAGTTATGTAGGACTTTTGCATTTGTCTTATACCAAAGGGGTTCCCATTTCCAGAGCCAGCTTGAAATAAATACTCATTTTTAAAACATTTCTTTTGTGAACCTGAAGATGGCTAAAACTTTTCAGATGTCTTTTTAGGTACATGGTTGACTTGTGGAACACTAAAGGGATAATTTGGATACGAAAATGACAAACTCAGAGAGGTAAGCATAGATTTGAGTGACATCTACCTCAAGCCTCTGCTAATTCCCTGTCACCTGGAACCTCCATTTCAATAGACCAGGCACATGTAGACTGAAAACAAAGCCTATAGAGACACAGGAGTGTGCTTGTTTGAACAGCATCCTTGGGAAGTTTATTTAGTAAAATTCTAGTCCCTGGTCCATCAGAATGTGACATTATTTGGAAATGAGGCCATTGTAGATGCCAGAGTGAGGTCACAGAATAGGTCCATAGCCAGTGTGATGTATGTGCTTATAAAAGAGCAAAATTTGGACACACAGACACACAGAGACACACAGACACACACACACACACACACACACACACACACACACACGCACGCACGCCACAAAGAGAATGAATTTTAATCAAGGTCAAGTTCCTTTACAGCAGGAGACACCAGAGACACCAGCAGCTTCCAGATCCTTCCTCACAGCTTCAGAAGGGCTCAGTGTCACCAACACCTTTGTATTGAGTTCCTAGCCTCCAGAACTCTGCAGCTTTAGAAACAATACAGACGAGGAAACTGGATTGGGCCCAAGTCCAAAGTCTGGACATCTACCCAAAATACTACATCCTCAGAAAGTGCACTAGAAAAAGAAAACACCCACAGAGGACTCCATCCAAACAGTGCCAATGCCAGCCCCCTTCAAGCCACTTCTGTGGCCTAAACATGCTGAAGTGTACATTACCTTTCACCTGACCCACAACAGATAGTGTTTCCAGGCGCCTGGCAGAGGTAAACAAATCTCTCTAGATAAACAGACTTTGTTTTCAACCCGGGCCTCAAGGGAAAGTCTACCAGGTACATTTCCAAGAAACATGAGCCTCTGGATAAAAATCATGGAACCCACAGGAACCCAGAATAAGACCATGGAAAGAGTGGAATGCTGAAACAGAGCTGCAAAGAAAACAGACGTGGAATTGTAATGCAATATATAGTGTATGTGTGCATGTATATATCTAAATGTGTGTTAAACATATTTGTATATATATGTTTATATACATATATATGTGTATATATACAAATATGTTTTATATAAACAAATACATTTGACATGATTTGAGAAAAGCCACCGAAAATGTGAAGCTGACTGTGAAACTCTTCGGCTTGACCAGGCCGAGTTAGAAGAGGAATTGCAACACTATGATGAGAGAAAGGTATGATCGCTTTTGAATGAGATGGGTGATTCAGACAGCAAGTAAGCTACAGCCGGAAAGGTAAACTAGAAGAGAAACCAGAAGAAAATAGGCAAAGTAAAGACAGAAACCAACTATAAAATATGAAGGAAGAGATGTATGGGGCAAGATGGAGCAAACTGTAATACACTGCCTACAGTTCAGAATGGACTCACTGGAAAGTGATGGTGAACCCCCGGAGACTAGCAGAGAATTTTCCTGAATTAGTTACAGATGATAGCTCTCAGATTTAAGAAATCAGTTTCTTAAATAAATAAGACGCGGAAAATAACACACACACACACACACACACACACACACACACACACACACACACACGGTATGGCCCGTCATAAAAATCGAACAATATTGTTTTCAAAGACACAAAGACATGGTTGAGGAGATCACTCAGTCAGTAAAACCCTTGCCTTGCAAACATGACGTGGCCTTTGTTCCTGTCCCCAGAACCCACGTGAGAAGGCAGATGTGGTGGCACACACGAGCAGGGTGACAGGCAGAGGCAGGCAGCTCTCTGAAACCTCAGGGGCCAGTTTGTTTGGGGTATGTGGTAAATGTCCAGGCCAACAAGAAACCCTGTCTCAAGTACCAGAGGAGTGACGCTTGAGATTGTCCCCTTATCCCCACACGTGCATCTGTGTCCACAAAACACACAGCTGCACACGCATGTCCATACAGGCAAAAGATACGAATACAGGGAGGCACAGACGCAACTGTCCACAGCTAACAGGGTTGGTTTGTTTGTTTCTTTTAAACCGGAGAAATCACGACAGAAAGAAATCTAAGCAAAACAATGACAAGAGGTTGCCACTAGGGGGCGTGAGACAGCAAACAGAGCAGCACTCATGCCCAGCAGGAAGTCACCAGGAAATCGTGTTTGAAGGATCCCTGCACTCTAGCAACAAGACGGAAGGAAGATCCTATAGAGGAAGACTCCACAGCCCCTTTTCTCATGTGTCCTTCATGACTCTAAAGCCAGGACCACACGGACAAGACTGAAAAGTCTGACCGCATGCTTGGGATGGACCCTGGACCTCTTCAGTCATGTTGTAGCAGTTTTCCTTTGTTATTACTTTTTGAAACAAAAAAAAAAAATTCTTTGTCCTTTTACAAGTTGGAAGCTTAGCTGGGTAGAGTCTTGCCCCAAGGGAACCCCTTTCTTTACTCCAGCACAAATTAGACCTCTGCTTAATCTCCTCATCTCTTTCAGAACAAGCTTTGCTCTTTTCCTCTTTAAATCGTACATTTTGTATTTCTTTCTGCCCCACTTTTTTATTACAGACCTACATAAGAATGATTACTAATAATCACGCAACAGAGTCAGTATTAGGCTGTCTTCAAATCTGCTCAACCAAAGAAATTAGTTCGTTACTTTTCAGTTTAATCCTCAGGCAAATTCCTGAGACAAGGGCAGAAGGTAGCCAGATTCTTTGACAAAATATCACCTAATGGCTTTGACTGGTAAAGTCCTTGCTCACCTCTGAAACCTCTTGAGCTGGGCCTCCGCAGTCCATGCCACTTTCTGCACTACTGTCCCCTAAGCACCTACTAGGATGTTCCCTTAAACCCTGTTTATAATATTCAACTGCTTTTCTTTCTATATCACATTCCTCCCCAAAGTCACATGGTCAGGCCTGTCACAGCAATAGACTGCTTTCTAGTACCCACGTCTGTACTGTTACTTTTTTATTGCCGTGATAAAATATCACGAGTAAGGCAGCTTATAAAAGGAAGAATTTGGGGAGGGCTTACAGTTCCAGAGGGATAGGAGCCCATCACCATCATGGTGGGGGAGAACATGGCAGCAGATAGGCAGGCATAGTGACAGAGTGACAGTGGAGAGCTTACTTTCTGATCCACAAACGAGAAGTCAAGAAGGTGCACCGGTGATGGCCCAGACTTCATGATGCCACAAAGAATGCCCCTAGTGACACACTTCCTCCCATAAGGCCACACATCTCCTAATCCTTCCCAAATAGTTCCAACATGTACATACACACACACACACACACACACACACACACACACACACACACACACAAACCCTAAGACCATGCATTGAAAATGCAGTGAAGCATTTTCATAATACATGCATAATCATAAACAAGAGGACAGGTTTATAGAATAAAGAGAGAGCCAGGAGGACATGATAACTATAGGAAGAGTTACTCCGACTCACTAAGAATCAGAGTCATGTAAATTTCAAATATCGTGATACTCTCACCCAAAAGAAAACCAAAGTTTAAAAGTGATGGCAACGAGGCCTGGCAGAGGTGGCGGGAAAGGCAGAGTTGCTGGTCAGGCCCTGCACTTTGAAAGGGCAATCTGGCTCTGTCAGCACTCAGGCTGTGCGTTTGCCATAGCCCAGCACTTCCATGCCCTACCGTCCTTGAGAAACTCACCTATGTCCAGGCAAGCACAAGGATGTTCAATGTGGTGGTGTTTGTAGCAGTAGACACAAAAAGCAAGCCAGGTGTCCATCAGTGGGAAATGAGTGTGGAAATATAATCGACCCATTCCATTTATGATTTTAAGTAAATGAAGCAGACCTACCTGTCTGCTCTGGTGTGGAAAGAACTCCACATCATATTGTTGAGTGGGGTGACATGGGAAGCAATATGAGGCCTTCACATCCTTAGTATAAAGGTATCCCATACCACAAGAGCACACTCTCCAGACAGGAAAGTGAGTGCAGAGAAAATGGTTTAGGCGGACACGCGGCTTTTACCTCTGGGGCATGTGCTAGGTGGGGCAGTGTAGAGGGAAACCCTGGGAAATGGTTCAGTTTATACTTATATTTTTTATAGTAACATGAATATAGATGTAAAAATTATCTTAATTGAAAAAAAGCTTTAAGTATGAAACCCATTTTAAAAAAAAAGGTACTAAACTATGGTTTTATATCTTCTCTGAAACAACACAGTTAATGATGGAGTTTTCCAAACATGAGCTTCCTGGGTGAGCTCAGCTTGTCACACACACACACACACACACACACACACACACACACACACACACACACGTGCACACATGCACACAGGCTAGTGCACACATTTTCCCATCCAGTTGTGCTAGGAAAGAAACATGTGTCTGCTCATTGGAAAATAACGAGTGAGGCAGTTCATCTAGACTTAACTACTCGGCTTTAGTCTCTGTTTACAGGTGTGATATTACTTTATCTCTCTGTGTGCACCTTCAGGGCCAAACCTAAAAACTAGATCGAACTCAGCCAATGAGCAACTTTGGGCCACAGAAAAGACACCTGCGGGTCTCTGAGCGCTAAGTCCCACGTCTCTGAAATTCGGGATAGCACCTCCTTAGCGGCACTGAGACTAAAAGTGAAGTTACTTGACACAGGATGTACTCAGCATTCGCTTGTCCTATTATAGTGTTACAGAATCGAGTGTGCCGGGTAATGTCACATGAACTTGAACCTCGAAGTTCGAGATTCCTCATCTGCCATAAGGATAATATTTTCCTCACTCACATCCCTCTGGGTCATAACGTAGCCAGCAAGAAGCACCATCCATCCCCTGCCACGGCCACTAAGAGCGCCTTGGGTCCTTTTCTCAGGGGTCTCTTGCACTTCCTAGCAGACACAGCAGGTGGAGCAGGTGAGTCGCGCGCGGCGAGGGCTCCGTCAACTCCGTGCGTGTGGCAGTTCCCAGAATGCTTTGGTTCAAAAAACCTGTTTGTCCTGGAAGGTTAGCTTTGGAAGGTGGCCTTCCTGGTGAAGAGTGGTTTAAAAAAAAGCTTCAGGTACAGCCGGAGACGCCTCCTGTGCAGTCCAGCTGGCGGGCTGATCACCTACCCGGTGCTTCCAGGCAGGCTCTTGGGCACACTTGCCCACACTTCTTGGGACCCCACGTCCTTGACAAGTTAACCTTCTGTCTGTGCAAGACGCTGCTAATAATGATCTAGGTTTAGTGAAGATAGTTTAGCTTTCAGAATTGGCCCTGTATCGTTTTAACTGTGGGGCGAAGGAAAGCTGATCTTCTAGGTGGGGTGCAAGTCGCGTTCAGCTTTTTACAGAGGCTGCCTGTCCTATGGCAACCCTCAGACTTAGATCCAGCACCCAACTTCCCGGGGTCCAACCAAATCACCCGTCTATGTGCACTCCGCCACGTAACAAGAAGGTTCCGGAGGGGAATGGGCACCTAGCCGACAGCAGCTCCATGTGGAGTACATGGGAGGCCCAGAGGGATTCCAGCATACAGCCAGTTTCCATGTTTTTCAACCCACGGAATGACGAGCATGTGACATAATTCTCTACTTTGCTACACTAAATTCCACCTGTAACAGAATCATGTAACTCTTTCTTCTAGTATCTTAAGGCATAATATGCGGTTTACAAAACTCTCCACGGCCACACCTATTTACTCTAGCATTCTAATCTAAAGAATAAACAAAAGAAAGTTCATTGTAATAAAATAACATGTATTTCAATGTATAAATGATCACACAACTACTTTAGTAGACTTAGGGAGTCTGACCTGCTCATGGCACCGTTCTAAATATGCTGGCCATAAACAATAGTAGCTATTGGTGACTCAGATCCCACAAGCCACACTGTATAGGTGACTACTTCTAACAGTGTTCCCACCAAATGTAAGCATAACTCATTATTACTTACTTACTTACTTACTTACTTACTTACTTACTCACTTACACACTACTATAGGTTGGAGTGGGTTTTTTAAAGTTGTGTTTATATGTAAAACAGTCAAGGTCTATGCTCCCTGGTGATTGTCAAGTTCTCCTGCCCTCTCACCTTCTCCCTCCGTGGCGGTCTTTTTCCAAGCAACCACCAGGGGGCAGTAAGTGCTGATACTATGGAAAACCACTGGTGTGGCGAGTCAGAGGGGTCATGCGGTGGAGGAGGAGATCCCACCCCTGTTAGCTGCTTTCCGGAACTCTTAGAACCAGGTTCTCTGATTACCTAAACCCCCTCCAAGTGCAAGTGCCGAAACCTCTACCTACCTGGCACCAGACTTGCCGGTGGCTTGCCCCGGATTCCTGTGTGACAAGGCAGTTGTGACAACACTGAGCACCCTGGCCACTGGCCAGGACCCGCCTAAGAAATGCAGGCACAAAGGGATGCTGGGTTCCTCTGCAGCAGTCCACCTGGACAGGCTTGCAGAAAGGTCTGGAAGCCAGGCCCAAGGCAGAGCTCCATTCCAGTCAGCCCAGCTCTGGTTAGTGGGGTTGTTTACCAGCCGGGGGGCTCCACGGGCTGCTGGAGTAGACTCCAGGTAGAGGATGTTCTAGTGACCTGATAGTTAACTCCTATCCTCTTTGCTTTGTTCGTCATTAAAGTTTTGTTTTTTAATTTACAAATTCACCTATCATCAAAACAGCAATGATTTAATTAGCAAGATTCCTATTTTTTCCTTCTGTTTTGAGTTTTCTGTAATGGGATTGTCATACTTTATATTAATAGAAGTTAATTTAGTACATACATGAGTCCAGTTTCCTGGCTTAGCAATAGATATAAATAATTGAGGGCTGGAGAGATGTTGAGCAGGGAAAGCGTTTGCTGCAGGAGACTTGCAGCCTGAGTTCAGTCCTCAGAACCCGTGTATAAAGCTGGAAGGAGGGAAGTGACTCCATAGAGTTATCCCCTGATCTCAATGGACCTTCCACGGCATGGACACCCGCACCCATATAGAAGAAGATGAAGATGATGATGGAGGTGGTGGTGAGGAGGAGGAGGAGGAATTACAGAACTATTATGCTTGAAAATGCTGGACAGTGCAATTGGGAGGCTGAGGTAAGAAGATCGTTTGAGCCCAACAGTTCAAGGCCAGCCTGAGCAACACAGGAAGACTCCCAACTCAAACAAACAAAAGTCATCTCCTGAGAGGTTCCTGGCTCTCTCTGCTAATAGTTGCAGCTACAAAGAAGGAAACCGTGGGTATCGCAGGCCGTGTTTAATGTGTGTTCTCACATCAGGATGAGGGGAGCTCAGTGGATTTTTTTTCCCTGACAACTGTGTTGTGCACTACACTAGCTGGAGGTCTCCCTTGAAATGGAGGGAAGTTAGACTCAGTGCGCACGGACACTCACAGGGAAAGGGTAGGAGGGAATGTGGGACGGAGCCAGGAGAGTCAACGCTATCAGGCAATGCTGGCCTGGTTCCAAGTCATAGTGTAATTACAGAGCTGACATTGGCCAGGGCTATAAAAGTGAGTTCACTAAAGCAATTCCTTTCTGTCTAGGCTCACTAAGTTAAATACTTCGAAGAGGTGTGGGTATGTAAACAAGCAGTCACAAAAACCTAACTCATCAAATCAGAGGTGGCCAAGATCACGATACATGTTTTGGAGAAAGATAATATTGAGTAAATTCCACTCTTCTGCTGAGTTACAATGGTATTGGTGTTTAAAGAAAACAATTGTAAACAGTTGTCAATGGTTTAAACATATGAAATATGACTTATATAAAAAACAAAACAATGTCGAGCTCCCACGATGGACTGATCACGTGCAAAAGCGATAGGCCTGTACCTTAAAGTTCGTGTGACTGGACATTTATAGCGGGGTGAGAATGCTTCCTTCTTTAAAAGTCTATGATTTGGTGGGCTTTCAGTTACTCAAGCCCCTCCTCTCTGAAGACGACCTTAAGAGGCGTTTGTTTGCGGCTGTTCAGCACCTTCACCACTGATATGTGTGGGATGATGCTGGGGAAAGGCCCTCCTGGGATGGCAGCCAGCAGAGGGTTAGGGCGAGGTGCTTTTGTTCAACAAACATTTGCTCAGAATGGTTTTACAACCCTGTCAAGTTAAAGACAGCCTACTTTGATTGACATCTAGGTTTGACAAGACTATATAAATAGACATACACTTTTTTTTTTTTACTGTACAGAATATATGTGTGGACTGCTAGAGCTAGTGATCAACGACTAGAGTTCTAGAATAACTTTAAAGGATGGTCAATGGTTTAAAAATATGAAATGTGGTTTATACAAAAAAAATGAAACAATGAAGAGTTCCATGGTGGGCTGATCACGTGCAAAGGTAATAGGCCTGTATCTTAAAGTTGGTGTGAACAGACATTTATGGCGAGGTGAGAATGCTTGCTTCTTTAAAAGTCTATGGTTTGATAGGTTTTCAGTTACTCGACCGCCTCCTCTCTGAAGATGACAGATGAGGTTTCTTCTGTCTCCTCCATACTCTACCTCAGGTGCTAGGGAACACTCATCTGTGGGCTTCTTTACATCGAAGATATTTTTTCATTTGTTTTTTTAGACAAGGCTGTTGCAAGAGCCTATCCGATCCTGTCTTCTCGGAGGAAAGAATTCAGTCAAGAAACACAGATTCAGCAGAATTTGCTAAGCAAAGAAAGAACTCCAAAGAGATTGGCATGGGCTGACTCTAAAGGTAGAGTAGCGCAGTGGCTTTTTTTTTTTTTAAGAGTTTCTGAATATTTATAAGACAAGTGGCATATTCTTGTAATCAGCTTCAGCATGCTGGCAGCAGCCTGGGGTTTCTGGAGTCAGGAGCAGAGCCAGGAATGCTGGTGCCCACTGGGTTTCCTTGCTGTGTCTGCTTCCCTTTTGATGGATCTGGAAGCCCAGCATGCATTCAGGTTTAGGGTGGGCCTTCCATCCTAAATTAAACCTCTTTAGAAACACTCTCTGACATGCCAAGATCTGTCTCCTGAACCCCTGAAAGTTGACAGACTTAACTCATGCCTTTCACTGGGGCTGAGACCGTCCTGAGAGTACGCTGCCATCAGCGTGTGGGACATTAGGACTTTCCATTTTGAAAAGAGAAAGCCCATGCAAGAAGAAGGTGATAACAGGGTAGAGTGTGGTTCTTATGGCAACATCAGATGACAGCACACATCCCTGGACTAGGCAAGCCTTCTGGGAACTTCAGAAAGAAACATCAGCACAAACTAAAAAATTAAATTCAACAAGGTTCCCTCTTCCCAGATGACTCTGGCTTACATCAAGTTGACAAAAAATAACTAACCAGGACATCAGGTCATTATGACCTGTGAGCTTCACCAGGCATAGCTCATGGACCCGTCCTCTTATCCAGTTACATCTTGAAAAGTCCTATACCCTTCATAATCTCTACACTCATCCCCAAGTATGTTGATGCCATATTAAACCAACAATTTGATTATACACAAATTATTTTATACTTTATGTCTTACAAACTGCAGGTGATTTATAACTGCCAGTTTTGAACCAGTGGGTAGCCTTGCCTTATGGTATTCACCTATAGATCTGCACATCTGCTCACTGCAGTTCACAGGATCATCATTTAAGTCTCACTTACATGCCCTTTGAAGTGTTTTTTTTAAAAAAAAAAAAAAAAAGGTCCGTTCATCTTCACCAACAGGGTTGAAACTCCAGGTTTACTAAACATTCTTGATCAATGGATTTCCAGGAGAAATTCTTACATGGGCTTTGGAAGCAAGGTTGCTTGTGTCTCCCACATGGCTTGGGCTCTTTTCACACTCAACATCAACTCCAAAAGTAGCTCAAAGCCAAAGCTCATTTTTCTTAAGTCTCTTCCATGATGAGCTAAATAAGCTTGGTTTCTCCTTCTCTGAAACTCATTACAATTCTCAGATTTGAAGACCGGGGTCAAGCTCTTTAGTCCAAGCAGAGAAGCCTGGGTACCAGATGCCTTCCCCAGGTCCACAGTTATCCAGGCTTTGAATGCTGCTCCAAGGCACAGTGCAGGAAGCCAGAGGGTAGGGTTGTGGGAGGAATGGGGGAGCGGGGGCTTTGCCCCATCACTGCTCACTGAAGTTGTCAAAGGAAAGATCAGTGGCATAGGCTAGACCTGCAGAAGTGGTACAGGAACACAAAGAGGAGGAAATTCCGAGAAAGCTGTGTGTTCAGGATAAGATAGATTGGAACTTCTGTTGCTTTGAGGAGCAGGGGGATGTGACTGAGTGTGGTGGGACAGGTTAACGCTGCCCACATGCCAAGTGGATGCTGTAGAAGAACTCACCCATGAAGCCAGGGATTATAAACAGACTGTGAGCGTGGCGGACGTTTACTCTGGGTGACAGAGGTCTGGATTTGCTAAGCATTATTGTCATGGGTGAGTGGATGTCAGAGGCTCCGGTGAAAGGCGTTACCCCAAACTGTCAGTACGAGGGCTGGGAGACATGATTTTGAGGGGGAAAAAAAAATTCACTAACGTTGGTGAGAGCTGGTAGCTAAATAGGGCAGTATGAAGAAGCCACACATGAACTTTAAGTTGATTCTCTTTTTAAATAATGTTTGGTGAATCAGACAAGGGGATTCCTGTTAGGAAATTTCACAGCACTCTTGCAGTAAATGATGGGTTCCACTTTGGAACGACACAATCCAGTTTGAACACACAGTTTTCTGTAGCTACAATGGCCAGCCTTCCGCCAGCTTTGCGAGCCCCCCAGTTACGCCATCTCCCTCCTTGCGGAGCGAACAAATCACCCCCTGTGGTCTTGTGCCCTGCCTTGCCCCTGAAGAACCTCCTTTTTTTTTTTTCTTTCCCTTTTTCTCTCTTTTATGCGCAGTTGGTTCCCACAGGCTGCTTTTATCAATATTTCAATTGGTTGCTGCTGACCTATACTTGAATCCAAATATTTGCCCTATTCAGTGTGAATTGCCCATTCAGCCCCATGCTTGATTATGTCTGTGCTCTTTTGAGCAAACTGAATGGGCTACTTGACTATGTAATGCCGATATAACCTGGTCATTAGTAGTGTTTGTCAGAGTCGCCCATATGTGACAGGGGAGGACAGGGCCTGGTATTTCCTTCCAGCTCAGTCAGGGGGAAGGACATGAACTATACTTAGCACAGCATATGTGCAAACTACACCTGTGCTCTTCGGCGTGGATCTGTACTCTACTAAAAGTCAAACAGGTCAGCAATCAAGGGTGGGCAGTTTGTAAGACTCACAACCATAATTCTTCCCTGGGAGATTGTCTCCCGTGAAATCAACACAGTATTTATTTTTATGGTGACCCACTCTGTCTTCATTGTTTAGATCAGACATGGAGTTCAGTGACGTGGTCCTGGTTAACATCACCCTATCTTGATGGCCTGACAGTCCTTTCCAGAGAGAAACTCCATGTCTGTGAACATCTGGTAGCATGTACTCCACATCTGTAAACATCAAGTAGCATGTACTCGACATCTGCAAACATCAGGTAGCATGTACTCCACATCTGTAAACATCAGGAAGCATGTACTCCACATCTGTGAACATCAGATAGCATGTACTCTACATCTATAAACATCAGGTAGCGTGTGTCTGCACAATGCTTCCTCTTGGTTTTCTTAATTGTACAGCTTTAACTATCAGATGTCAAACCAGAGTCCACACTGGCAGCGAGGAGAACCAGCTCTTCTGCCCTTTGTGTGCTGTGACTGGTGCTCTGCAAACCCCAGTGACAAAGGACACATGAGCAGGGTGAGGGTAAGCTATGTCTGTAGTGTGCATGTGCATAGAATTCAGAGATGAGTAGCTAGAGATCGGCAGTGTACACAGCAATCTTAGCAGAAAGTGATAGAATGGAAAGATGAGGCTGGACAAAGGAAAGAGGGTTGGGGACTTTGGCAAGGCATTAATTAGTTATAGGACAGTGACTAAGAAAAGTATGGTAACACACAGATTTGCTCTGTGTGTGTGTGTGTGTGTGTGTGTGTGTGTGTGTGTTACCTCAGATGGATCCATTAGCTCAGTGTAGTTCTGCACTATAATAAAGGAAGATCTTTCTAATGGACATTACCTTACAAAGGGAATCCACCCTATTCTTGGACAGAAAGGAAGAAGGCAGAAAGCTAGTTGCCTCAGACTCAAGACAGCCCGGATTCCACAGTGACTTACTTTAGGGTGTCACACTTGAAACATACCCTGCCAGGAGAAGAGATGTTCTAAAGGGTCACATTGCTGTTCCCCAGTAAGTGAAAATGTCCCCAGAAATCCTACCGCTGCCTGAAGGGAAAGACTGAAGTCCTGGTGCCAGGCAGAGGGGTAACCAGAGGGGTAACTTGCCCAACAGGAAGAGAAACAGTATGCCTGGATATCAAAAACAACCTATCCTGCTTCCAGTTAAGTCACAAAAAATAGTTGTGACTTCCTGTTAGCTTACCTATATATGTATGCATGTCCCCCTAAATGCACTCAACCTTCACCCCTTGGAAAAGTTGGGGCCCCTTGTTGTTCCGATACAGCAGTCTCAGCCTGTTGAGATCAAGTGTGTCTGCATCTCTGCAGTATTTTTCTTACAGGTGCCACCAATGAGTTCTCCTGGGTAACTTAGAGGATGATGGGTGATGGGTTATGTGATGGTTAGTTTTTGTCAACTTGACCCAAAGCAGAGTTATCCTGGGAGGAGGGAACCTCAACTGAGGAACTGCCTCCATCAGACTGTCTTGTGGGCATGCCTGGGGGGCATTTTATGAATTGCTAATTGATGAAGGAGAGCCCAGTGTTGGTTAAGCAGTGGCGCTCATGGAGGGAAGAGAACGGAAGGAGAGTGTGGAAAGGAAGGGACCGCACAGAGGGCACACCCGCTTTTTAGGCTGGGACGCCATCGCAGGCTGGTGACGTAATGAAGGACATAATCCTTACACCCAGCCCACTGTGGGTGTTGCCATGCCTGGGCAAATGGGCTTGGGCTATATAAGAAAATTGGCCGAGCAACCCCGAGGGAACAAGGCAGTCAGCAGTGATCCTCTGTAAGTCTCGGCTTCAGTTCCCGCCCTGGCTTCTCTCTCGATGATGGGCTATAAAGTGTCAGATGAAATAAACCCTGACCTTCCCAGCTTGCCTTTGGCCAATGTTTTGCCATAGTAAAAGAAAAGCAAACTAGAAGAGGTTACTTAACCAGAGCAGAAGTGACCTGAAGTCAGCCACATCACCAAAATCCTACCCCAGCACGGGGGACAGGTGAGAACCACGAGCTCACTGTACAGCTTGCAGATGGCCCAGTTGGTCTGAGACTGTCACTCAGCCATTCTTGCTGCTTATATAAGCTTGGGAGAAAGAGAGACCTGATGTGCCTGGTTGGTTTAGACTCTAAAGCGGTTCTCAACCTATGGGTCATGACCGCATTGGGGGGTCTCATATCAGAAACCCTGAGTATCAGATACTTACATCACAATTCATAACAATAGCAAAATCACAGTTATGAAGTAGAAATGAAAATAATTTTGTGGTTGTGGGGGGTCACCACAACATGAGGAGCTGTATTAAAGGGTCGCAGCATTAGGAAGGTTGAGGACCACTGCTCTAGTGACATCCTGAAACTTTGAGTTGTTTGTTTCCTGAGCCCCTGCAGGCTGGAATGCTCCTCCCTTTTGGAGCACCCTGTGTCTTAATAAGCTTTCCTCTGAGAAGGTTTTTTATCTTAGAGGAAACAGCTATACAACAGCCAGAAGCCAGCGTGACTGTAAACCAGAAGCTAATAATTCATGCAGCGCTCCAGATCAGGGAGAGGCAATGGGATGCGCACGGACCCGTGTGTTTATCCAGATCTTAAGATAAGACGAGTCCAGATCTCATCAACGAAGGCATATATCTAAACACACAGAAGTGTGTATAAAGTCAGGACACAGATATGTAGAGTGCCATTCCAAGTACTGAAATGATGGACTGAACAAAACCAATAACGTATAGAAAAATTTCCTGGCCCTCTGGAAGCTGATAGTCTTTTCAAGGAACTAGTCTGTGCACACGAACAGGCAATGTCTGAGGCAGATCCTACTTCAAGGTCCACGAGGGCGATGTGGCTGTTTAGAGCTGGAAGACGCCATGCCCAAGTGCGCTGGGTATTTATTTCTCACCTGTGTCTTTTAAAGCCTTGCCTGATACCTACTATTTAGTGCTGCTTCAGTCTCATGCCGTCTGTCCGTGTTTTCTGTCTGTCCAAAGTTAAGCCAGCCTTTAGGCATCTTTTGTGTGATCCCGTGATATAACCAGTCTTATTGTTTTCTCTCCCTGTTCTCATTAAACTGATAGCTGTGACTGAGACAGGGTAGGTAAATGGGCATTTCTTAAGCACCCACTATATCCCAGCCACTGCCCTGGGCACATCTAAACTTGTTTCTTATTCATTTGTGATGGTTTTTCACTCATTCTCTGGTTCCACCTCATTCGAGATACTCAGTAT
Organism: Peromyscus eremicus; assembly: GCF_949786415.1. Lineage (NCBI taxonomy): Eukaryota > Metazoa > Chordata > Mammalia > Rodentia > Cricetidae > Peromyscus > Peromyscus eremicus. The sequence goes on along the minus strand of NC_081435.1, from coordinate 53,734,446 downwards.
CTCCATTTTCAAAACCATCTTCCCAGCCCACTGCGTTCTTCTCCCCGGGAGCCGAGGAAGTTATCTGTGCACCCTACCACGGGAGTGCTTGCTTCTGGCTAGCTTAGAGTTTCTTAAACTGGCTGCGATGATTAATTGTGACCATCATCTTGTCAGGATTTGGGGTCACCCAGGAGACACACTTCAGGATGTATCTGTAAGGGTTATTTACGGAAAGATTTCACTGAAGGGGAAGACCCACTGTGGATGAGGGCTGCACCATTCTAGGGCATAGAGTCCCGGGCTGGATAAAAAGAAGGAAGTCAGCTAGCACCAGCATTCCTCTGTTTTCTGGCTTCAGACACAACGCGACCAGCTGCCTCACACCCCTCATGCCTGTCTTCACCACTGTGACAGATGCGCTCTCAAGCCCTTCCTGCCTTCCTTCCTGAAGCTGATTTTCTAGACATTTTGTTATGGCAAAAAGAAACTCACTGAATACTGTCGCCATTACTCAGCCACGAGGATTATTTCGGAGATCAGATCGTGCAAATCCTGTTGTGACTTTTCGCTGAGCTCATGTCCTTTCTGAGTCCTCTTCCTGCCTTTCCAGGTCCTCTAAGCAAAGCCGTCACAGCCCGTTCCACACATTGTCCTCCCCAGGGACAAACGTCACGGCCATTGCTCCCTTGTCATTTGAACATATCCTCAGCTTTTCTCCTATCTGGCGTGGATCCCTATAAAGGGAAGTCGCTCCAGATAACTGCGTTAAAAGCCAGCTCAGCACATGTAAAAATAGATACACTAGTGGCCCCTTGCCAAGCTTCCTGGAAGGATGAGCAGTGACAAAGGTCCAAGAATGCTACCCAGTCTGCATGCTGACAGTGTTCTGACATCAAGAAATGAATATGCTGATGGAAGTACACATTACAGGGAAGCTGTGGGGGGGGGGGGGGCTGCTTTCAGTGTTGGCTGGTCTGAACAAGAAATAGAAGGGAGTCGGCACTTCTGGAGTCTCTAGCTCCCTATATTGTCTGGTGGTGTTCTGTGACCCAGAAGTGTAACTCAGCATCTTATGTCCTCATCTCTAAAATGCAGACCTAAAATGCTAAACACAAAGGAGGCTGACGCAGGAGGAGTGTTAAAATTCAAAGCCTGAGGAGAGGAGGGAGGGGAAAATGTGGTCAATGTGTAAAATAAATGAAAAAAAAAATGTTATTTAAATAAAAGAAAAAATACTAAATGGAAAAAAAAATTCAAGGCCTGCCTGGGCTATAGGCTGAGTTCAAGGCCAACCTAGACAAGTTAATGAAACCCTGCCTCGAAATAAAAAGTGAAAAGCTGAGTATGGCAGAATGTTTGCCCAGCACCCACAGGGTCCTAAGTTCAAATCCCCATGCCAAGCAACCAAATAAATAAATACAGCAAAATGAAGGGCTTTATAGAATTATTTTGTCAATTAAATTGAGGAAATGTATGTTTAGTGGACATAGTTTAGTGTCCAGTCACGGTGGGTGACGTGGAAATATAGGGGTGTCTCTGAGAACAACAGAGCCTTTCTTGGTTCTTGGGGATCTTACCTTTTTGAGCTAGGGTTCTCAAAACTTGACAGCCACCAAAGCCACCCAAGTCAGTGGCTTTTGAGTTCTTGTATCTCAAATACGAAGAATGAAATTCACAGTAAGGGTAAATTTTAGAGAGAGATTTATTATAGATAGTTGGGTACCTAAGAGGGAGGGGAGGAGGGGAGAAAAGAGAGAGAGAGAGAAGAGAAAGGAGAGAGAGGAGAGAGAAATTTGTATTACAGGAGGGAGTCCTGGGAAATAGAGCACCACTGAAATACTAGTCTGGGACTTTGTAAAGGACGTATAGCAGAAGCTGCAGTGAAGTATGGGGAGGGGAATGACCTGGTCAGTCCTGATGGACTGACCACGAGGTGTCCAAGTGCCTCCTGTCAGTTTGGAGCACGTCCTAATGTACAGCCTCTGGGCAGAGACGGTCATTTAGGAGAAGAGGTAACAAGGAAGCAGAAGTTACTTCTCCATCTCTGGACTCCAGCCAGGACATTCTTAAAGCTGTTGCTTTGCAGTCCCTGCCCTACCTGACTAGTTTCAACCCCCTGTTCTCATCAGGTACTTCATTAATTTCTTTATAGTTTTTGACATGCACATGTTGTCTTCATTTTAGCAATAAGAGACTGAAGTGTCTTCCTATTAGTAGTGATAAGATCATACCAACATCCAGGGTTTTCTCTATGATCATCAGTCCCAAATGAAGCTACGTATAAGTAGACCATTCTACTGGAGAATTTGGGAGGAAAGGAAAGAGTGTCACAGGAATGCTTGGGCAGGTTTGTTTTCTAATAAATATCTATTAGTGGTCAAAAATCATATGAAGATCTTTAGATGAAAAACAATTGATAAACAATTAAAAGTATGTTACTCGATGTATATAACAAACTATTCATGATGACATAAGAGGAAGCCAAATTACTTATAACAATGTTAAATGGTTCTGAAAGTACTTGTGTTAGACTGCAGGAGTAGGCACTTCCTTTTCTTCTCAAGTCCCTGTAATTTTCCTTGTCTTTCTGTCTGCCTCAGGAGAGTTGCAGGGATGTAGGGACAGGTCATGCATTATTTGGAGCTATCAAAGTCAATTACCATAAGCTGGGTGATTCAAAGACCGAAAATGTTACCTCCCAGTCCTGGAGACTAGAAGCCACAAATCAAGGTGTATGGGGCCCACTCCCTGGAAAGGGATGGATCTGTTGTAGTCCTCGCTTCTGGCATCTGTGGTTCAGCTAAAAGTTCATTATAACCCAGCTGTGCTTCCAAGGCTGTGTACCCTTGTCAATCTCTCCAGTTCTGAGTCTCCATTTCACTGCATGACCTGTCCCTACATCCCTGCAACTCTCCCGAGGCAGACAGAAAGACAAGGAAAATTACAGGGACTTGAGAAGAAAAGGAAGTGCCTACTCCTGCAGTCTGCTCAGGTCTCTGGACAGCCAGAGTCAAGAATCACAGTACAATTAGCGTTTTCTGTGGAGGATGCCTACCCAAATAGAATCTTCCTTTTATATAGAGGTGCTCCAAATAAGAATGTTAAAATAGAAAAATCCAGACTGGGTGTAGTAGCTCACACCTTTAATCTCAGCACTCAGAAGGCAGAGGCAAGTGGATCTCTCCGAGTTTGAGGTCAACCTGATCTACATAGTGAGTTCTGGGCCAGTAAGGACTACACAGTAAAACCCCGTCTCAAAAATAGGGTTGGGGGTGTGAACAATATTTTAGGCCTAAATGTATATTGCCGCTCTACTTTCCAAGTTGTAAACCACAACTTTCTAGAAATCTCCCAATAAACACCATTTATGGTAAAAGACACATCTGAACCTACTTGTGCAGGCCTTATAACCTATGGGTTTTGAAAAGAAGTGTGATGTATTCACAGAAAGGGGAAGGAAGGAAGGAAGGAAGGAAGGAAGGAAGGAAGGAAGGAAGGAAGGAAGGAAGGAAGGAAGGAAGGGGAAGAATATAGATGAAGGAGAAGTCCCTCTGCTGAGTGAGAGAGAAAGCCAGCAACCAGTACAAAGGACCTTCCCCTGGGAAGATCACGGGTCTGTGTTTCCCAACCCTCACAAAACCTTAATGTGTTTTCAAGTCAGTGAAATAAAGGTCCTCAACAGGGACACATGATAGCCATCTCAACAGTGACCAAGCCTGGTGAATGATGGACAAAGATCAAAAACATATTAATTCTCACATTGGTGTGACAGGCTATTTGCTAAATAACAACAAACTAATGTTCAGGCATTTTTGTATTGATAAAGAGAGCCTTCTTTATTATGTTGCTTTGGGCATTGATGAGGAAATGAAATGCGTGCAAATTATCTGATGGAGTTTCCAGGATTCCATCAGTGTTGGTGTTTTCTATGAGTTTAGAGATGCTTGCATTGGAGTATTGTGTCCAAAATATTATAATCCTTGCTCAGAAACATGTTGCATACTTAATGACATGGCTTTAAAAATAGTTCTCACTTAAATACTATCTGGTAAGTCATAAATATTAAATATGTGAATTAATGCCAACATGTAGATTGCAATGCCTCTTGGGTCCTTTCCAAGGGTGCGGAGTCACTTGGGTTGGTGACTGTTAATGCTAGCTTCGCCTTGCTGGCTGAGATTACTAGGCGTTGTTACAACCATATTCTTCACACATGTTCTCCCATTTCACCCACACGTGTGGGTTGATTATCTCCGCGGGACAAATGAAGAAACCAAACGGCTGAGAAAAAGTAGAGAACCCGGATCAATCAGACGTGGGGCCCACAGGCAGACCTGTCTAACTCCCAAGACCCATACTCACCCCATTGCACCCCACACCACTTTGTTGAGTATTTCAGGCTTTCAAAGAAGTAGCAAGATTGCTTCAGTTTGGGCTTTTGTCTTTGGTTCTCCATCACTGGAGCTCTGTCTTGACTGAACCTTTCAGAGGTTTGTATATTTCTTCTTTTTCTCTCTCTCCATCTCTCTCTCTTCCTCCTTTCTTCTCTCTCTCTCCCTTCCTCCCTCTCCCTCCATCTCTCCCTCCCCCTCCTCTCCTCCCTCCCTCTTGTCTCTTTTCTATCACTCCTGCTTTATAACTAACTGACACTTTGGGCCCAGACCGGCCTATACCACATCTTTCTGGCTCTTGGATGCATCATGACACGTGTGCTCTGTCACTTTATATGTAATGTAAACAGCATTAGCACTAGGGCGATATTGCTGGCAATGCTGGCTGCCTTCTTCATACACATATTGAACCTGAGCCAGTATAAATGCACTTGACCTTTCTAGATGTCACCAGACAGCAGCCCTGAAAGTATAGTGCTTCACCCCAAGCTTCTGCTCCAGCAGCCTCTGGACCCGCATCCACCCTAACCATGAATCTGAGTCACTCTCAGGCCCGTGAAACTCTGCCTTTTCATTGACACTTGACACTACATCTTCACAGAATTGTGTCAAATAAGAAAAGACTTTCTGGAGGTTTAATTCTCAAGGTTCTATACCACCGACTTGGTCCTGGCTCGGGCACACCTTCCTGTGTCTGCCCCGGTGAGGTGCTGGGCCAGCAGCCCGGTTGTTCAGTGTGTGCACTCACCATTATATTTCTCCCTGGAAACAGCAACATGCATGGCGCCCTTCAGAACTCGTGTTAGGAAGCACAAATAATAAATTATTAAGAGAACAAAGACGGGGCTCATGGAGAAACGATCGCTCTGTGGGTAAATAGAACCCCACTGTGTATTAAACAAAAAGTAAACCCCATTTTCCTTTGGATAGTTAAGTTGCCATCAATTCAAATAGAGAACAAGGCCCTGGACATAGTTAATAGTCCGCAGACTGGCCAGCCCCGGCTTTGAAAGCATTTCAGCTTTCCTGAAGTGCTGCTTGTACCCAATTATAACTCACTGCTCACCATCTTCATAATTTAAATCTGTCCGCCCCTCAGGGGGGAAAATTTTTTGCTAATCAAAGCCATGAATGCACCTTTCTCCTTTTGACAGCATTCAATTAAAGCTAAATGGTCGGTTTTGAATGAGTTACTGTGAAGAATAAAGACATTAATGAGGTAATTTCATTATGGAGACTCGTCCAGGCCTATGTGAAAACGAGGGAACTAAATGGAGGGGAAAGCTGCTGAGGAAATTAGGGTTTCTTCCACCCTAATTAATGTTTGGGGGCATTTAGTACAGGCACCAAATTAACTGCTCCAAAGAACTCTCATTGAAAAAAAAAAATACATTGTTACCCTCTCCTGTAATTAGAAGACAGTACAAGGAGAACCCTCTGGGAGTATAAAGCGGGCCTTTAACTTGTTCCGAGGGCCACCGAAAACACACTATTAAGGATCTGGAATTTAAGGAAGCAGGCGTACAATATGGGATTGTTTAGGTCCTTGGACGCTCTGAGAAGTAAACAGGTAGCCTCTGAATGAGGAATTATGAGACTCCTGGGGGGCCTGTCTTCCCAGCCAAACAGTCTTAAATGCATCCAAAAGGAAGAAAGAAAGGTGAATGGGCCCAGTGTGGGTCGCCCGGGAATGCTCAATGCTTGTCTTAAGTGATTACATGATGTTGCGCCCGCCCCTCTCACTGAGTTATCTTTACACTGCCTTTGTCTGCTCTAATTGGAGCTGATGAGGTGCTAATTGGAGGCCTTTTTAAAAAGCCCACGACTTTAATCATTAGAAAAGCGAGGGAATCCGAAGGAGTGGAGTTAATGAGATGGAGAGAAGAGAGAAACCGTATGTATGTAGCTCAACAAAAATAAATCTGGGTTTGTGTGCACGCAAAGGGAAGTTTGATGGAAGGGGGAAAGGAGTCCCGGGCATTTTAAAACCTTTCCAGAACATCTTCACAAAGCAGAAGAGGAGGCATCTTGCTAGTCCAGCAATTTCTGCCTTTCAATTCCCATCTTGGGCCTGAACTCAGTCCACAACTTTCATGGCCCAACTCCCTGGTTCCCTTTCAAAACTGCAAGGGAGAAATGCAGGCAGCAATCTGCTGACAAGAGTCTTGCTTCTCAGAGAGAAAGTTTTCTCTGAGCCCTTTGGAAGTGGGTTGCCATCAGCTGTGGGAAAAGTGTCTTCAGCAAATTTCCCCCACACTGGACGCATGGCGTTCAACAAGATGGGGACATGAACTCAGGCTTGCCTTACCTACATTGGCCCTGAGCTGGGTCTATTCTGATTTGGGGATCTTATTTTTTTTTTAAGGGGAGGGGTGTTGTTGTTATTATTGATCCTTTTTGCTTTTTTCTGTCTTCCAAGTCTCTAAAAAGAGACTGTATGGCTTTTAAGCAGGAAAAAAAAATAAAACATTTAACATATATTTGCAATTGTTTGGTTTTTGTGTTTTGTTTGTACCACAGACTGGCAGGCAGAAGGGAGCCCCCTGTGTAGTGCAAAAGTGGGGTTCTAGAAACATCTGCTAAAGGGCACTGAGCCTGGCCTGCTCTGTAAAAGGATCCCTGGAAAGTCAGGACACCATGAGAGTTTGAGGGTTAACCAGGAAGCATGTGCTTCGTCCAGGCATCCTCCCACAGCCTGTTTCCTGACCTCCGGGAGGATCTGCAAGGTGTTTGTGGAGTGTTTTATTGGATTTACAAAGCATGCCATGGAGTTAGCACTTCTTGAGTAGTTCACACTTGTGCTTAAACCCTTCTTGAAGGTTAATACCTGACACTCCATGACCCACTTGAGGCCGGTGACCCCCACCATTTGTCTTCTGTTCTCACCTAAGTAGCTAAATGTTTCCATCAACTTTTTCCACACTGCCTTAATGTAAACTCCACTCTACAGTACGTAAGTCGAACAAACACAAAACTAACGCGACACAGGTCAACCTATAAATTTGAGCACGTGCTGTGTGCAAAAGGTCAGTAGATTGAGTTTGATCCTTAAGGAAATGAGTGGATACCTAGGAAGTGCTTCAAACCTTGCCTGATGTGCAGTTAGGGGCCAGCAATTCAGAGCTGACACAGGGCGACTGAGAGAAGGGGAAGCTGAGGGACAGAGAGTCCCAGTAGGCAAAAAGAATTTGCGCAAAACAGAGGATGAACCGGATGTGGAAACTGTAGACCAAAAGAAGAGGACTCAGAAGGAGATACATAGAGTGAACACTGTCCACGACCCTTAGAACCTCGGTGCTAGAAAATGCCTGCCAGGTGCTCTGGTCCCAGACCAAGTGATGGGTTCAAAATCCTCCAGGTCCTAGGAAGTGGCTAAATCCACACTAAATTCTAGATCTGCTTCAACCAACAAACTTGGAACTGTTTTTCTTTCTTCTTCTTTTTTAGATATATTTCTGTTGTATGTGTATGAGTGTTTTGTCTTCATGTACCTATACGTACACTTCATACATGCCTGGTGCTCACAGAGGCCAGAAAAGGATGCTGAATCCCCAGGAACTGGAGTTATAGATGATTATAAACCACCATGTTGGTCCTGAGAATCAAATCCAGGTCCACTGTAAGATCAGGAAGTGCTCTTAGCTCATAGCTGAGCCATCTCTCCAGCCCTATGATGCTTTTTTTTAAAAAAAAATAGCACAAAGAGTTGACTCACAAATTGAGGTTGCCAGTCACCTGTTATAAAGTTCCTGGGTATATTAGATTAGAGCAGGGGAAGCCAGTTATATGTATGTATACACCTATATACATTTATACAGTGTACTGACACCTAGACCTACATGTCAGCCCCAAATCAGTGGTGTGGAAGGATCTTTCCATTGACATGGACAAATGTATACCTAAGAGAACAGTCATCGAATTTGTTAGCTTGACTCACTTGGTCATTCCTGTACCCATGCATTTAGCATCCAGCGAACACTGGGATACTCACAGTGAACAAAACCTGGCCTGTGTCCTGTGCACGAGGCAGACATTACTGTAAGGTCTCCACACCAGATACACTGATTCCTGATGCTGCACACAGTGTCTGTGTGCAATGTTGGAGCGGATGGTCGTCTGAAGACTTCAAACGGCACCAGGTTGGGAGCTTCCAAAACCCAAGCTGTAGTCATGGGCACCAGAGCCTCCCTCAGCTCCTGGTGAGGCAGCCTCTAATGAGTTAATGAGCAGCCTGAGCATGGAGGGTGAGGAGCAGTAGGAGGGTGTGTGTGGAGGGGACCTGGTAATCTCCACACATTAGCAGATGCTCCAGCAGGAGGCTGGGGAAGCTATTTGCCAGCTGGCTGCAGCTTCTGAAAGAGCCATCAGAAGGGTCGGTCCATGTGGCCTCCATCAGTTCAGTGACCATATTTTCAATGACAGTCATACTAAAACCTGGGACACACAATCTACCAGTGTTTTTCTTTTGGAAATTAAGTCCATAAAACAACTTACATGACATTAAATTGAATTTAATTATACAACTATTGATTGGCCTTATTAGAAAAATCTTCCTATGAGGACAGGGGCATTGGAGAGCCAGGACTGAATATCTCAGTATTATAGCTTGAGAGGGAAACAGAGTCCTGATTTAATAGAGAGTCCCACCAGCAATGCAGGAGACTTCAGATTTCTCCATGTCCTCATCAGCATTTGTAATTTTTCTGTTTTATTTGGAGTCTGTGTGCGTGTGTGTGTGTGTGTGTGTGTGTGTGTGTGTGCGTTATATTTGTGTGTGTGTTCTTGTGTACAAGTACATGTATGTGGAAGCCAGTGGTTAATGTTACATGCCTTCTCCAACGTACTCTTTTTTTTTTTTTTTTTTTTTTGAGACAGATGTCTTTACTATCTTTTCTCTGAGACACCTGCCCCTTTGTCCTCACTTGTGGTCCATGTGTCCCTCAGCTCAGGTGGAGTCCACAGGGAGGACTTCAGAGAGCTGTCTACTGAAGGGCAAGATCCCCTTGTGCACTGCACTGGTCACGTTCTGTCCCGTTTCTCTGGTTTTGTTTGCTCGCATCCATGGTGCTTATCGATTTCATAAACTGAAATTTCCTTAAAGTTGTCGACATCTTTGTTGTGTCAGGGTTCCGAATATGATGCTCCAACCTCAGAAACACAGTTTCTCCCCCGCCCCCTTTCTCGTACACTCCTGTCTTGCCACCCAACCCAAACCTAGAATCCAGAGTTTCTTTCTCCCCAAGGCAGATCACAAAGGCTGGAACTCTCCCTCAGAGTCAACCAGAAAACCTGAAAGTATTAGGAACCTTCACCTACCTTTGCCAGGAAGCCAGCCAGGAAAGACTTCTCTAGTAGGAGTAGACAGAAGGCTCCTGTCCCAGGATGGGAGGGAAGGATTCTACAACTAAGACACCAAGAAGGGTCTGGGCAGATGGAGCTGCAATTCTGCTTCCATTAACCCAGGTCCTCGATATCTAGTCCTGTTCTACAGGGCTGTCCCTGACTCATCAAAACTAGGCATAGAAATGGCGAGTTCACCTGGGCCTTTGGGTCGTCAATCTCAAGACTCCTGTGATACATAAAACAATGATCAAATGATCTACAGTGTTTTTCTCTTGTTAATCCGTCTTCTCATGACTCTTTATGATGGCCAGGAAAAAGATCAATCCCTCCTCCCAGGCACTCCCCTCCAATTACCTGTCTCTCCTGGCAGCCATGTAAAATACTGGGATAGATAGTTCTTGGCTACATCCAAGATGATTCATGGTTGCATCCCTAAGATCCAGCACAGCCCTAGGTGTTGTTCATAAAGGACACAATGAATGCTTACTGAATGAATGAATGAGGTAATTACAGTTACAGGTTCCCTTCTGGCATATCCTTAGTGTTTCAGGCATAGCCATGCACATCTGAGATTTAATCCAGGAATTACAAGTTATTATCAGAGTTATACACGTGGAGTATAACTTGTTATGGACTCCTGGGCCGTTTACACAGCCAGCAGACAGACCACTGCAGGTGAGGTCGGCCTCCCAACCAGATCTGATTGCTGTCTGTGTTCCAAAGTTTACCTTCTGCCCTAGAGTTTCAAGTCTGTTTACAAACACTCAGAGCAAGAACAGATTTCCCCCTCCTCTCTGCCAGTTTCCATTTCCCTGTGTAAACATGCGCCACCCTCCAAACATCTCAGAGAAGTACACAGGCTTTCCCTCACCCCAGCCCTGGGGGATGTGTGTCTTCTCACACCCTGTGTTTTCAATAAGCAAGAAAATCTTTTCCATTTTCCTCTATGAAACTGCCATCTCTGTTTTCCTTTGAATTATTTTCTCCTGCATTTATTTACTTTGTGTGTGTGTGTGTGTGTGTGTGTGTGTGTGTGTGTGTGTGTGTGTACCATACTGTTCATGTAGAGGTCAGAGGACAACTTTCAGAAGTCAGTTAGTTCTCTCTCTACTGTGTGAATCCTAGAAATCAAACTCAGGTTCAGCAGTAAGTGTTTTACTTGCTGAGCTGTGTGGCCAGCCCCCTCATTTTAACTTTTTACCTTGAGGCCAATGACTCCATGTTTTTCTGGATTTTCTCTGGACTGCTGCTTCTCATTCAGTAATACTATTTGGGTATCAACTTCCCGGGACGCTCTGAGCTTTACTGAACCAGACATGTTCCCTTTTTGCCTTTCCTACTAGTCAGCGCTTAGGGCTCATTCTTGTCTTAGCCAGCTCTCTGTCAGCACAACAAATAAATACCTGAGGTAAATAACTTATCAAGAGAAAAGGCAAGATTTTTCTCATAGTCAGGCATTCCAGGACACAAACAGTTGTTCCCCTCGCTTTGGGCTCGCAGAGACACATCATGGTGGAAGTATGTGGCGCGGGACGCAATACAGAGAAAGAGAAAGGCTAGAGAGATGTCTTAGCGGTTAAGAGCACTTGCTGCTCTGGCAGAGGACTGGAGGTCTGTCCCTAGGACCCATGTCAGGAGTCTCACAGCTGCCTGTATGCAACTCCAGAGGCCTGAATGCCTCCTCCTGGCCTCAGCAAGCACTCTGGATGCATCTGTGCATTCACACACACACACACACACACACACACACACACACACACACACAGACACACACACCCCTACAGATAAACAAAAATAGAACAAATCTTTTCCCACTTTCTCCTTCAAGCACATCCCCTCATTAACGGGAAGACCGCTCACCAGCCCCCCCATCCCCCCAAGGATTCCAGCACCTCCCAATGGCAAAGAGCTGGGCACCAACCATCAGACACCTGGCCCTGGGGAATACAACACTTCAGACCCAAACCATAGCAATCCCTTTGTCATTAACACAGTTTCCTACATAAGCATCTGACTTGGACATCACAAGACCCTAGGCAAAGTGGATTGTGAATGAACACAGAAAGAGTTAGGTGTGATTAGGTGTACAGTGAGGTTTAGAAGTGTTCAGAGGAGGGGTATGAACGAGGTCTTCTAGCGATAAAGAGTGGCTTAGGGTGGAGAAGAGAAGCCTAGAATAAGTGTAGAGTTAACTTTGTCAGAGGCAGGGCCAGGAGGTGTTAGGGAGGAGTAGAGGGAGCACGGAGGAACTGGAGGGAGTTGAGTTCTCTCCTCCACCTCTCAGGTTCCTTCTGTACAGCTCTTGGTCTCCTCCTCATCTGTGGTGGCATCACCTTGGCTCACTCACCTGCACTCTTCCACCTTTACCAACCTGGCCTAAAAGTCTCATGCCACTTAATCTTAACTTTCAGTCCAGCCTGGGCTCATGGAGACTCTGATGGAACATACTCCTTCTGTCTTCCTTTCCCAAGTCCCTTAGGTCACTCTCCTGGCCCCAGGTGGTAAACAAGGTATTCACAAGAGGAAACCAGGCCGTAGGTAACCAGCTTATAGAAAGAGCTGAAAACAAAATTTAGCGGGACACTAGGCAAAATTGGTAAAGCCTGGCCTGACTTGAGCTCACTGTGGGCAAAGTAGAGCTGCATGAGCCTGGCCTGGCTGAGCAGTGATAATTATCTCCATTCCTTAAATGTTTTTTCTCTGCTGGCTTTTGGAGGCTTTTATTCTCCAACACCAAATTACTCAATAGCCATATAATTGTTGTGTCCATTTCCTTGGCTCTGATGGGTGGGAGAGCCAGTTATCTTTCCCAGTTCATTAGCCGACTGGCCTTTGCATTAGCAGCCCCACCACTGGGGGGTTGCCTTGGAGACAAAGCTTCCTGTGGGTAATCCAAGATTATCCAGCTCTTTGTCCCGCATGTGACCCATAATTACTTGCTAAATTAGAATGGTTTTCTGGAAATCACAGGCAGAGGTTAATATGTTCTTCCAGAACTGGTCAAGCTAAGATGACACTGAATTCAGAGGGAATTCAAGTCACATGATCCCTGAAGGCGTCTCTTTGAGTAAGAAGATGAACTCTCCCACTAGGAAGCACTGCGTCCCATAAAGCCCCTGTCACTCACACACCCTCCTCCGCCTGCTTTTCTGGTTGTGGTTTAATCTCATGACAATTCACTGTGTCAATATTGAGCAGACTCATTCTGCAGGAGGAGTCTGCATCCATTTGTCTTTAGAGATGCTGTACGCTTCGGCCCGTAGCTCTCCTATAACTGCCATCCACATTTCACTCACATCCACACAGTTGTGATTAATGCACCGATTTGAGACCTGCAAGGACCTAAGAGAAAACACAGAAGAACACGTTGGGCAAAAACGTCTGGGCACTAACATGTCCTCCCTAAGATTTTAGACTGAAAGGGAGGGTCGAGCACCCCTAATGAGAGGTCCCTTCACACACTCTTTTTGTAGATGAATACCACACCAGCGAATGCAAACGTGGAGTGAGAATGGTCATGAACACTCATGTAACATTCTTAGATGTTTATCCATTCAGACTGTAAGTGAAGCTGCTGAGGAGAATTCTGGAAGTAAGGAAGATAAGACACTACCATAACATTTAAAAGAGTGGTTCTCACCACTAGAACCTCACACTTGGAACAGTACAGGGCCTGGAGTTTCACAGTCACCCATGCAAAAGGCATTTCAGAAACCCAACTGAAGCACGTTAGAATACACGTCACTGGTGATTTGACCAATGGCGTCTCTGCTGGACAGATTCCTTAGCCAGTGCTGTGTTGTCAAGATTGTATTTCTCAACTAGCTATCACCTTTGAAAATCTTTATGTATCTAGTGTATAGAGAATCTCCTGAGGCCTCGTTTTGTTAAGCTGTAATCATCCTCAGAGACATTGGCAGATAAATCACCTTGTGACATTTGCTCACCTCTTGAGCATATGTGTTAAACAGTAGGACGCTGGCTTTACTGTGGTATACTGAGGTCAGCCATCACATTGAATTTTTAGAGGGCAGCTTAGTAAGTGATGGAGTGGTTAGCCAGCAAAAAGGAAATTGTCTTTGACAGTGTTCTCTCTTGCAAGTGAGCTAAAGTTCTGGGGATCAAGCCTAGGGCTTTCTGTATTCTAGGCAGGCAATTTATCTCTGAGCTTCATCTCAGGTCTAATTTGATAGTGTATGAAACCAGCACCATTCAACATTTCCTAAAATATATTCTATAAGACAGAAGTCCTGCCAATATTAAGTATTATGAAAATGATTTTGTGGTTAAATAATCTGAGGAAGTACTGTGTTAAAAGCATTTTTTAAAAAAATCGTTTGTGTGTGTGTGTGTGTGTGTGTGAGAGAGAGAGAGAGAGAGAGAGAGAGAGAGAGAGAGAGAGAGAGAGAGAGAGAGAGAGAGAAATTTGGGTGTCTTCCTTATTTTACTCTCCACCTTATTTTTTATAGCCTTTCATGGGCTGGAGCTTTCTAATTGGCTAGACAACTGGTTAGTGAAGCTACAAGGATTCTGTCTCCACGTCCCTAGTGCCGGGATTCCAGGCATGTGTCTGGCCTTACGTGGGTGCTGGGGATCTGAACTCAGATCATCACGCTTGCGCAGGAGCACTTTATCCACTAGTCATCTCCTCAGTACCAAATGAAAATGCATTTGCAGAAACTTTGACTACAATTCACTGTTAATGAGCTTCCACGTATGTTTAATACATTAGCATGCAATGTGAAGAGCCAAGTCACCTAAATTTGTTCGTTAAAGCAATTCTTTTCTCTCAGTATCTGCAGCACTCACAAGCAGTACTCTTTAACTGGCCTAACTGGGAAGTTAGACTTCCCTGAACTTGCTTCAATTAATAGATGCAAATACAACCAAATTTCTCTAGCAAGGCACCGGCTCTTTACAACCTCCCCAAACAGCATCACCAACTCGGGGTCACGTGTTCCAATGTCTGAGCCTGTGGAGCCATTTCTGATTCAAATCATCACAGCCACTGGGAATCATCAGGGACACACCAATGGTGCCAGGCACACTCCACTTCGTGTACCCACTTTCTTCCACAGCGTGTGTCTACTAAAGTAGAACGCCAGTTTTGTTCGACTTTTCAGGCAAAGTAGCTAGAGGGGTGCACTGGTTAGGTTTTTTTGTTTGGTTGGTTTTGTCAACTTGGCACAAGTTGGGAAGAAGGAACCTCAACTGAGAAATATGCCTCCTTCAGATTGGCCTGTAGGCAAATCTTTGGGTTCATTTTCTTGATTAATGATAGATGTGGGAGGGTCCACACCACTGGGGTTGGTACTACTCCTGGGAAAGTGGTCAGGAAGTACCTGAGCAAGCCATGAAGAAAAAGCCAGTAGACATCACTCTTCTTTGGTCTCTGTTTCAGTTCCTACCTCTGAGTCCTGCCATGAGTTCCTGTCCTGGCTTCCTTTCATGATGAACTATAAACCTTAAGGTGAAAAAAAAAAAAACAACTTTCTTCTCCAAGTTGCTTTTGGTCATGGTATTTTATCACAGCCTTAGGAACCCTAACTAAAACTTTATGCTAAAGCCTCGGCCAATGAGGAGACACCTGTGTTTGGGCCTCTATGAGTCATGTGGGAAACTTTCATGTCATAAAAAAGTCAACTGGAAAACAAGGTTCCAAGAATTACCCTTTTTTAAGCAAGCAGAATGAAACATAATATAACTCATATCAGTAAGAATGGGGGGATTTTTGACACATATAAATAGACTCTCATTATCAACAAGGTCTTCTGGTTTTGTTTGTTATACTTTAGCACAAAGAGACATAGTATACAATGTCCTCTGGTAATCTATGTCAATGTTTGATCACATTTATATAATACATTAAAGGATTGTCTTCACTTGAACTGAATTATAAAGTTCTAAAATATTATTCTCATCTAACATCTCCTATAGAGGCTGGAGAGAGAGCTCAGTGGTTAAGAGCACTGTCTGCTCTTCCAAAGGACCTGGGTTCAATTCCCAGCACCCACATATTAGTGCACAACTGTCTGTAACTCCAGTTCCAGGGGATCCGATACCCCCACACAGACATGCATGCAGGCAAAGCACCAACGCACATAAAATAAAGAGAATACCTGCTCCAGTTTCATTTCTCCCTCCAGAACCTGGGTTGGAATTTAGACATTTTACCACCATTTTGACAGTATTGAGAAGGTAGAGCTTGAAGATATCCCTTACCAACCAAATCAACTGGTGTATAATTATCAGCACACAATTCTCCTGAAAAACTAACAAGGTAACATCTCTGAAAATTTTTTTTACCTTATGAGAATATTTAATGTACTGTCATATGCTTAGCAAATATTTTCCACTCAAGCAAAAGTATGATAAAAATCAGTCCAATGTTAGTTTGGATAAAGTGAGGAAATACTGTGTTCATGTTCTAAGCTGTTGGAGTTTGAGATAATTTGGATGTATTGAATGGGTGCTCTTTTCTCAATAGGAAAGTAGAAATAGGTGATCCATACTTAGGCTTGAATTGGTGATGCATTTACTTGTCTGTCGATTACACTACTGTCTCTTCACTATTAGAAAATTGTTCTTTTCAGGGTCACAACACCAGGTAGTCTCAAGAATTAGGCAGGAAAATATCCCATCCTGTGTGATGTTGATTTTGTCAACTTGATAGAGTCAAGAACTCCCAAGAAGATAGGCATGCCTGGAGGTTACCTGGATTCTGTTAATCGTTATAGGAAGACCACCTTAATGATAGGTGAGACCATTCCCTCTGGAGGATCCTAGAACGGAGAAAAAGGAGAAAGGGACCTGAGCAGCAGCCTGCATTCATCTGTTTCCTGATCGTAGATGATATGTGACCGGCTGCTTCCGTCTCCTGCTGCCTCGACTTTCCTGTTGTGATGGACTGTACACCGAGCTGTAGCTGAAATAGCCCCATCCTCTCCTGGGCTGCTTTTGTGAGTGTGTTTTATCACAGCGATTGGAAAGGGATCTAAGGCAACTAGTAAGATCGCAAGAGACCCAATGACTGCAGGAAGAACTTATTATTCCACGTGCCTTTGGATTTTCTTTTCCCCACACTGAATATGCTCCTGGGTTTCGAATGTGTGCAAAGACTTTGTCTCTGAAAAGTGATGAAACCTCCCGTGAGCTCTGGCTCAGTTCTTTGGTATACAGTGGAGGGCGCTGTTTCCCCTCCTGGTGCAGTGTCCTCTTTACATTTAGCCTGATTCTCCAGTTGAAACATCTCACTCAAGCTCTCTCTTACTGTCTCTGTCATTTGTGTTGGGAAAGCAGCATCTACAAATATTTATTCCGTGTTCAAAATGGTGCAGAATGCTAGAGCTGATGTAAGAAATCTCTTCCTTTCTGCAAACCTTTCTTTCTCTCCTGTTGTAAACCCTGTTTCCTCACCTCCTTTTTCTCCTTCACTTTCTTCTGAACTGTTCTTTGAACTAAGAAAATGGATAAAGAATAATATTGAAACAGCAAGAGTGTAAAGGATCACATTATTGCTAACCTTTCTAATATGAAGAAAAGTTGGTTAGTTCTGACTTTTAGCAAGCAGTGTATGTGTTTTGGTAAACTTTCTAATTAAAAAAAAAGGTTTATATGATAGTAGCTCGGGGGCAGAGTTCTGATATAGTATGTGAGTCTAGCACCATAAAAAAAGGAAAGAGAGAAAAGAAAAACCTAAAGGTGGAACCAAGTCATTTAGCTCATCTAAACATAAAAGGACCCCCCAAAAAAAGCATCTTTGCAGAATTAAGTACATAAAAGGAATATTACTTAGTAGCTTGAGGATGCCTGTTCCCATATGACAAGTTAATATATGGGCAACTGATGCCAGTGCACCCTATATTAAATATGGCATCATTCATTCATTCCCTCTCTTAACCACAAGCACAGTTCAAACAATTCTCATATATACCACATTCGTTGACTAAGAGGTAAACAGTAAAAGATCAGTCTGAAAATTTTTGAAGTGGCAAATTCCTTACCACTAACTGCCATAACACCAGAGAAATAGCCTGTTACAGTCCAAGTCTGAGGTGTCTTCCACAGGTTCTTGTGTTTGGACAGTTGGTCTCTAACTCATGATGGTATTTTAGAAAGTTGTGGAACTTTGGGGCATGTGATCCCTCAGCAGAAAGTCATAGCTTGCTAGGAGTGGACCTTGAAGGTTATATCTGCTTTCACCAACACATGAATGAACCGCTGCTCAGGCTCCTGCCGACACAGACAGGGCTACACCAGCTGCTACACTCTCCACGCCTGGTGGGCTGATAGCTCCTGACACAGTGAGCCAACGCAGACTCCTCTTCCCTTAAGTAGCTTCCGTCAGATATTTCATCACAGCAAGAGGAAAATGAAAAAGGAAAAAGGAACTTCCTTACCAATTGACCATATTAGCTTGATTCTTTCAAGTATATAGGATAACTCTCAGGCTACTTACAACTGTCGGCTGCCTGCCTAAGAGAAATCAGGCAATTTTTATGAAAGTGAAGTCTACAAAATACTTCAGTGTTGAATGTACAACTCTCACTGCACTGGGTATGTTTTCCTATCTCAAGATGAAAAGCTAGAGAGGAGCAGATGGGCTGTGTGTCTTGCTAGATGTACCCATGATGTGTCTGCTTTAATTGGGCAGAAATGGGCTTATCCAAGTTATCGATAGAAGGGGAAGGACCTGTCATTAGATTAACTAATTAGATTAACTAGAAAACTAGCAGTTTTCTAGGCACAGGCATTGAATGCTCTCTAAAATGTGTGATGTGGGCATTATTGACGGTCTCTGGTGTACAGATGAGAAAATGGAGCTCTGAACAGCTACACACGGAGGGAAAGCCAAGTCTCACTTCTAGCCAGTCAGCTCTAAAGACTTCATGTTTAACCACAGATTTATAATTTATCACAACTCAGAAAACAGCTTTCAAAATATTCCAAGTCAGGTTAACTTGATTTAAAAGTGAAAGTGTGTGCATAACACCTAGAACAGTGGATTACGTACTGCAGTGTCTGCGTGGGGGCCATCAGGATTGCACATAACAAAACATCTGAAATACTGGGTTATGGGAGTTGGGGTTTTCAGCACAGAACACGAAAGGCTACACATGGGCAGTCATGGCCTGATAGAGAGGCTCGAGGAAATCATGGAAGGCCTGTGGTTTCCTGCACCATCAGGGTCGGTGGTCAAAGATGACTGTTATCTACAGGTTCTACACATGTATTTTATCCAGAAGGAAGGGCAAACAAGCTAGGGAAAGCTTTTCAATGGTGGCTCCTTCTTCAGGCGTTTCAATCGACCTCTCAATAAATGATCAGCAGACTCAATAAAAAAGCATTTAGTTGGACATTTCAGGACATTATACTGGTGCCCTCAGTTGTTTTTTATTGTTTTAAGCTATTTAATTTATTTGTTTATTTATCTATTTATTTATTTGCAAAATAGCTATAAGGTAAAAAAAAAATTACTCAGAAAAAGCACTGTGAGACAAACTCCTCTGAAAATACCATGGAGTTCATTTTCTATTGGCCATCTACTGCTGGGCATGAGGTCTACTGCCCTTAAGTGTATACCTAGTGAGACTCAATGGGAGGAAATCAGTTATTCCTTTGCAAGTGGTTATTAGTTGGAGATACCACTGGTTTAGGGATGGGGAATTTTGTCTCCTTCCACATCTGGGTTAGACCTGTGTAGACCCTGTGCATGCTGCCAGTCTCTGTGAATTCATATGTATGTCAGTACTGTCATGTCTGAGAGGCCTTGTTTTCTTGATGTCTTCAAGCCTCATTGGCTCTTACAGTTTTTCTGCCTCCTCTTTCACAAAGTTACCTGAGCCCTGAGGGGAGGAATTTGATAGAGACATTTCATTTAAGACTGAGTATTCCAAGGTCTCTCATTCTCTGCATATTGTCTGGTTATGGGTCTCTGTATTTGTTCACATCTGCTGCAGGAAGGTGCTTTTCTGATGATGGCTTAGCAAAACATTGACCCATGAGTGTAGCAGAATGTCATTTAGAGTCATTTTATTGCTGTGTTACTTGAGCAGAACAGTAGTATTTGGGTTTCCACTAGGCCCATAGCCTACCAAGTCTCAGGTTCTTGGCCACACTAGCCAAGTCAGGCATTGGTCCCATCTTATGGAGTGGGCCTTAAATCTTAGATATTGATTGGTTACTACCACAACATTTGTGCCATATTGCACCAGTATAGCATGCAGGTAGGTCACCATTGAAGAGCAAAGGATTTCTATGTTGCAGAATATTATTTTAGATGTGTTACATTTGTTTATGCTGTGGAAATTTTGTTTAATGATGCAAAGATGTGTTGCATTCTTTTTTGTTGCATTTGTTTAACTCTGTGAAGCTGTTTTATCGTGCCTGCCTAAAACACCTTATGGTCTAATAAAGAGCTGAAGGCAAGAGAAAGGATAGGCAGGTGGGGCTGGCAGACAGAGAGAATAAATAGGAAGAGAACAAGGAGAAGAGAATCCAAGGGGCCAGCCACCTAGCCACCCAGCCAGCTGCCAAGTAAGAGTGAAAGTGAGATATACAGAAGAAAGAAAAAGAAAAGGCCCAGAGGCAAAGGGTAGATGGGATAATTTAAGTTAAGGAAAGCTGGCTAGAAATAAGCCGAGCTAAGGACAGGCATTTATAAGTAAGAACAAGCTTCTTTGTATATTTATTTGGGAGCTGAGTGGCGGGCTCCCCAACAGAGCAAAGAGCCCAAAAGAGTAATAAAACAGCCAACAATATTTCTATCTGGGTTGATGTTTGCCCTTCTCCTCTGATAGCATGAACACTAGTCAGTAGGGATGAAGCATTAAGTAGCACTAGCTTGACTTCTCCATGTTCAGTGAATTATGCAGATGTTGTCTTCAGCCATAGGGCCTTACCATCAGTTTGAGAAGAGCAACCAATAACCTGAGTTCCTATGGGACCCTTTGGCCAACAGCTCAATTCTTTACTTTTATTTTTTCCAACTGTTTTTCTCTTGTTGAAATGGATTTTTCTCTTATAATATTTTCTGATTATGGTTTCTCCTCTCCTCCAAGTTCCTCCCACCATCCCTCCCACTGAATTCACACCCTTTCTATCTCTCATTAGAAAACAAACAGGCATCTAAGGAATAATAATAAGATAAAACAAATCTAAAAAAAAACAAATTGGAATATGACAAAACAACCAAGCAAGAAAAAGAGCCAAAGAAAAAGCATAAGAAACACATATAGATGCAGAGAGACACACCTTCACAGACTCAGGAATCCCATAAAATCCCAAAATGGGAAGCCCTACTATATACACAAAGGACCAGAAAGATAGAAATAATAATAATAATAATAATAATAATAATAATAATAATAATAATAATAATAACAAATGCCCTGACTTAACATTATGAAACAAAGAACCTCCAAAGGTACCGTTGAGTTTGTTTGTGTTCACCATCCACTGGTGGGCATGGAGTCTACCCTTAAGAGTGCTTTGTTTCCCTGGTGAGTCTCCCCTGGAGAAAACTAATCCTTTTCAAGTGGCTATCAATCAGAGATAGCTTTGAATTAGGGATGAGGACATGCGTCCACCTCTCTCCTTTCAGCTCTAGGACCGCATCTGGTGCAGACCCACAGAGCATATTGCCAGAGTCTCTGTGAGTTCATAAGTGCATTGATCCTGTTGTATTTAGAAGGCCTTGATTTCTTGGTTTCCTCCATCCTCTGGCTCTTATTATTTTTTTTCACCTCCTCCTGAGCCCTAAAGGGAGGGATTTGATGGAGACATCTATTTTAGTGCTGAATGATCAAGATCTCTCACTCTCTTCACATTGTCTGGAGGTGGGTCTATATTTGTTTCCATCTGCTGCAGGAGGAAGCTTACCTGAGAGGGAGGAGCAATGCATGAGTACTGACCTATGTATGAGTATAGCAGAACTGTCCTTATATTGCTACATTCATTTAGCAGAACAGTAGTATTTGGTTTGCTTCAAGGTTCATGGCCTGTTTAGTCTCAGGTTCTTGGACACTCAAGCAGACTGGATTTAGGCATGGAGTGAGCCTCACCTCAAATCAGATATTGGTTGGTTACTCCAACAAGCTTTGTGTCATTACTGCCTCAGCATATCTCGCAGGCAGATCACTCTTGTAGATTGTAGGGTTTGTGACTGGGTTGGTGTTTTCCTGTCTCCCTTGGTAGCGTGAAAAGGACCGACGAGTGCCATGAATACTAGTTCATAGGAGTGCTAGGTAAGCACCAGCTTGACTTCTTAATATTCAGTGAGGTGTGTAGGTATTGTCTTCAGCAATAGGGGCTTCTGGAAGGTTCGTTTGATGACGAGATATGTCCAGTTGGATCTCTCTCTCTCTCTCTCTCTCTCTCTCTCTCTCTCTCTCTCTCT
The DNA here is from genome assembly GCF_949786415.1 of Peromyscus eremicus. Taxonomy (NCBI): domain Eukaryota; kingdom Metazoa; phylum Chordata; class Mammalia; order Rodentia; family Cricetidae; genus Peromyscus; species Peromyscus eremicus. Next base: position 53,712,333 of record NC_081435.1, on the reverse strand, counting down.
CTCTCTCTCTTTCTCCCTCACTTTTAGAGATTTCATTTAGATACTCTTCACATACGTATATATTATAGGAAGCCTCAACTCTGTTAGGTTTCCATATGAATCCTCAAAAGACCTTTAGTAGTAGCTGTCCCTCCCCATATTCCCTCCCTCACCCTTCTCTTTCCTCCTCCTCCCAATTAGATCCTCCCAATCTGTAGATTGCTTTTGGTAGGATATCTATTTTTGCTATATTAATCCTACTAATCTATGAGCATGGGAGATCTTTCCATCTTCTGATATCTTCTTCAATTTCTTTCTTCAATGTCTTAAAGTTTGTGTCATATAAGTCTTTTTTACTTGCTTGGTTAGAGTTACATCAAGAATTTTTTGAGGCCTTTGTGAAAGGCAATGTTTCCCTAATGTCTTTCTCACTCCACTTGCTATTTGTATATTGGAAGGCTAATTGTTTTTGTCTCCTGCTATTTTTCTGAAAGTGGATATCAGCTGTACAAGCTTCCTGGTGGAGTTTTTGGGGTCATTTATGTATACAATCATATTATCTGCAAATAAAGGTATTTTGACTTCTTCCCTTCTTGTTTGTATCCCCTTAATCCCTTTAATTGTCTTATTGCTCTAACTCAGACTATATTGTACTATATAAGTACTATTTTGAATAGTTAGGGAGAGAGTAGGCAACCTTGTCTTGTTCATGATTTTAATGGAAATGCTTTTAGTTTTCCTCCATTTATGTTGATGTTGTCTGTGGACTTGCTGTAAATCACCTTTATTATTCTGGACACTTGTTAAGCCTTAGTAGCCACCCCCTTCTTTAAGTTATGGAAATTTTCTTTTATGATTTTGTTGAAAATATTTTCTGGGCCTTTGACCTGAGTATCTTCTTCTTCCTCTTTTCTTATTGGTTGCAGACTTCTGCTGTGGGATAGTTGTTCTGTACACTGTGAATATGTGTTGTTACCATTGGTTAATAAAGAAGCTGCTATGGTCTATGGGAAGGCAGAATAGAGCCAGATGGGGAATTCAGGGAGAGAGAGGAAGAGAAGGCAGAGTTAGAAGAGATTCTGAGTGGCTGTAAGACACAGGAAAACTTCTGCCTACAGACTTTGTCCTTTTATAGTGTCCTAGATTTCCTGGATGTTGTGTGTCTGGATTTTTTAGATTTAACATTTTCTTTGACCAAGGAATCTGTTTCTTCTATCTTGTCCTCAGTGCCTGAGATTCTCTTATTCTGTCTCTTGTATCCTGTGGGTGAGAATTGCCTCTGAGGTTCCTGTTCTGGTTCCTAAATTATTCATTTCCATTTTTCCCTAGTCTGGGTTTTCTTCATTGATTCCATTTCTACTTTCATGTCTTGAACGGTTTTCATTTCATTCCACTGTTTGTGTTCTTATAGATTTCTTTAATTGATTATTCCCTTCCTTTTTAAGGAACTCTAACATATTTATAAAGGCTATTTTGAAGTACTTGTCTTGTGTGCTTCACCTATATTGTATTTTTTTAGAGCCTACTCTAGTAAGGTTTCTGGGCTATAGTGGATTGATATTGTTCTGGCTGATACTGTGTTTTTACACTGGTGTTTAGGCATCTAGGTATTCTAGTTTGGGATGACTATAATTCTAGGTGCTTGTATCTGGTCTTGTCATTGCTGGATGGGTGCTCCATTTCTTTATTTCTGTTGCCCTTTCTGTTTCTTAGGAGAGGGTGGTGGCTGTGAGTTGTCAGGTAGGACATACTTCTCAGATTCTGTCAGGTGTGGCCACTAGGGTTCTGGGTAGAGTGTTTTTTCCAGGTATTAGGTTCCAGGTAGAATGTTTTTCTAGGTATTGAGTTCCAGGTAGGATTTTTTTTTTAGGTCTTGGATTCCAAGTAGAATGCTTTTCTAGGTATTGGGCATTGGCAGTAAGGAGAATGAGCTAGAAGTGGAGGTTTAGGGGGTCCAAAGAATGAAGTAAAGCAGGGTATGCCACCAGGATCTGTTTAGTCCCTTGGGAATGGGGGCAGAGAAGGAGGTGAGGCCACAGCAGATAGTCTGCTACTGGGATGTCTTTGGAGGAAAGGAAGTAGAGTGAAGACCCAAAGATCACCTACCCATTTCACTGGAAGGCTTAGTCAGTGGATTTCTGGAGAATGCCTGCTGGAGTTGGTGGCTGAGAAAAGGGGTGAGGTAGTATGTAGGAGAAAGTCTGAGTGATTCACTTGAAAGACCCCCAGCCTCCCCGCCTAACATGGTTTAGCTCAGCTGTTTTTGAATAAAGCCTGAGAGGTACGGAGGAGTTCAGTTAACGGACATGGGATAAACAGAACATTCGTGGTTAGCCACCTGGCCCCAGAGCAAGGAACTAAAAGGTCAGAAAAACACCCTGTACCCTAGACAAGAGCTAGGCGTGGCGAGCTCAGGGAGAAACCACGAGCTGACCTGGGTTTGAACCTGGCCTCATTCGAATCATCCAATCAGAACCTGGCCTCATTTGCATCATCCAATCAAAACCCTGTAACCAGGCTTCTTGCCCGAGCTTCGGCTGCCCGACCCTATAAAAACCCTCTGCTCCAGCCCGTGGGCGCGCCAGTCCCTTGAGCTTCTTGAGAGACTGTGTCGCCCCGGGTACCCGTGTTCCGGAATAAAGCCTCTTGCTGTTTGCATCTGATTCGTGGTTTCGGTGTGTTCCTTGGGCGAGGGTCTCTCCTGAGGGAAGACTGCCTTTAGGGGGTCTTTCACACTGGAGATGGGAACAGAGAGGAAGGGAGACCAGAACAGGTGTTCTGCTGCAGAACTATGGATGAGACTGGGGAATTGGATTTGGAGGAAAGGAGGAGGAGTGAAAGTCTGAAGATTGCCTGACTGCTTCCCTGGTTACCAGCATCCCTCCAGCACGAGGGAATTTATGCTTGGTAGTGTAAACCTAATTGTGGCTGGTGAGGTTATGAGCCCTATAGAGGAACATACCAATACCACTTTCCTAAATCAAGTATAATTCCTACTACATTCTAAATATTTATTCTTTTTTTCTAAATATTTATTTTTATACACACAGATAAGTATGGCTCTCAGCCCTCACCAAAAATGGAAACTATCACAGAAATCCATAACTGGCCAAAATGCAAAATGCAAAAACAAAACAAAACAAAACAAAAAAATAACCAGACTGTGGGGTACCCAGCCCCAAGTAATACATCTACAATGCAACCATTACACCCAAGACTCAGGTTATACTGCAGATTGTAAGACAGAGGACTAGGATGCCTGCTGTGAGAATGTGACTTCTATACATGAAAATCTCAACAATGTGGTCACTTAAACCAGACCTGCATAATGACACCTTCAGATAACATTTCAATACAGATGAAGGAAACCTCACATGGTCCCAAGCCTAGATGAAGAGCGATAGCTTCTGAGAAAGGGAGAATCATTCTTCTCCAGCATTGAACCTCTTGGTAAGTTATATAATCCCAAGCTGTCAGTCCTAAATACATATGCATGAGCAACACTAAACGGACTCACCAGGTTATATACATACACGCAGGTGTATATAGGTAAAAATAATAATATGAACAAAAGAGAACAGTTATTTAAGGGAAGGACACAGGTGGCATTGGAGAAGGGAATGATGTAAATACAGTACTCATGTACAACATGTTTTAAAAAGCTTAAATAAAAGAAAAGAAAGTGCCAAGGGTAGCCTATGCAGCGCTGAAGAATACCCTGGGGGACTTACATGACTGAACACCACAGCCTGTGTAACACTCTGCACTTAAGCACTTAAGATGTAATCACTGGGGGGCTGCAGAGATGACTCAGTCAGTGGTTAAGAGCACTGGCTTCTCTTCCAGAGGTCCTGAGCTCAATTTCCAGCAACCACATAGTGGCTCAAAACCCTCTATAATGGGATCTGATGACCTCTTCTGGCATGTGGCATGTGGGCATGCATACAGGCAGAACATTCAAAAAAAAAAAAAAAAAAAAAACACTTGGCAAGACATGATCACTGGCACAGTGATAAGCAAACTGACCTGTGGAACCAGAGTCCAAAAATACACTCATCTGTCTGTCACCTAGTGTTCGACAGAAACCACACCAAAGACCAGTGAGGAAAAGAACCTATTTTTACAAACGTTGCTGGGTCAATTGAATATGAATGTAGAAAATGCACATCTCTCTGGAAAATCAATTTATAAAGAATGCAGGTTAGAACATAGAAAACCCTGACTAATTAAAGGAAGGTCTGTGTGATAAACTCATGTATATTAAAATTATGAACTTTTATTAATTAAAAGACAATATTTAAGAAAATTGTCTGAAACAACATATATCCAAAGAATGATATCTGAAAGAAAGAACTTCTGGAAATGTGTAAGAGAGTCAGGAGCTTACATTCTAGTAGGCTTTTGGTAGGAATATCAGTTAGTATGAATGCTTTGCAAAACTGGTTAGTGGTGGCTTCTGTGTCCCAGCAACTCCTCTTTCTGCACAAGGTAGAAATGTGTTCCTTTGCTTTTCCTTTTAAAAGTGAACACTGGTGATGTAAGATACATTTGCTACAGGCAATTCATCAGGCAGTTTCTTAGGACCTAGGCATTTTCTGTATATATTATGTTTAATGACATTAAAAAAATAACAGCCTTATAGCATATCATTTATGTTTTGGTTCCTGAAAAATTACAAAGTATGGCTTGCGCTTCTTTTTTGTTTTTAATTTATTTTCTTCTGTGTGTAGGAGCATTTTGTCTACATGTGTGTATGATGTATGTGCCTGGTTCCCATAGAGGACAGAAGAGGTCATAGGATCCCCTGGAATTGAAGTTACCAATGGATTCGAGTCACCATGTTGGGAATTAGCACTGGTCCTCTGCAAAAGCAACAAGTACTCTAAACCACTGAGCCATCTCTTCGGCTCAAGTGGCATTTCTTCTACTTGGAATTTGGGTTGCTCATAGCATTAACTTTAAAACCATTATCAATAAGTTTAAAATATTCTTTGTATGTGTTGTCTAAGATAGAATGAATCTTAATACTGAGGGCTTTAATAAGAGAATTCTTGGAATTAAAACCCATCTCTGCTCTTACTGTGTGACACTGGGTAAATGATTTGATCATTTCCTGCCTCCATTCCTTCACTGTAAATGACGGTGCTAATAATAGCACCTACCTTAGACAGAGAGGGCTTGGTGCCGCTTCAGTCACACTGTAAGGACTCAGTAAGAGTTCGCCAGTTTTTATTAACTTCATGTTTGCTTCATAAGTATTTGAAGGCTACTGTGCAAATCTGAGTGATGGTTTCCAGAGATTACAGAACTGAAGAGGGGAAAGATGTGGAATTAAGATCCCAGAGCACCCAGGGCAATGACCCACACAGTCAACGATGCATAGTTACAGATGTTTGTTATGGTGTACCCAAGAGGGGACTAAAGAAGCATATTTCTCCAGGAGTTGAGAATTGTGCTTCCGTCTAAATGATGGGTAGGAAAACTTATATATGACTACATTCAATATGAAGGTTTGATTGGTGCTCTACAAAGAGATTGACTAGTAATAGCTAGGGAGTCTGAAGAGCAGAAACTGGGAGGTCCCCCCCCAAAAAATACAATACATCCCTAAGGAGAGTGTGCTGTTAATAGCCCAGATGAACTAGAATTGCTTATAAAAATCATTTTGCTGTTTCTCTTTTTTTTAAATCATAGTAAAACAAAACTCAGGATGACTATGAATATGCTAACAACACAGATGCTACAAAAACGTGAGGACCTGAGTTTAATCCCAAGAACAGAACACATATAAACATGGAAGGAGAGAGCCTGCTCCATAAGGTGCCATCTGACCTCCACATGTGTGCTGTAGTAGGCGATGCCCACGCACACATATCATATACACACAAAATAATAAAGATAAAACAAAATGCAACGTAATCGTCGGCTCTGCTCATAGCATATAAGCTTGTAACAAAACTATCCAGTTTTATTTGAATGCACTGTTGCCGCGGTTTCAAAAATTTGGAAAGTCTCTGAAATCACTTTTTGAGAAGTGAAAGTTGATTTGACATAAAAAAAAAACAAAAACAAAAACAAAAAACCCTGATTCAACCACCCAAAAGATCCTAGAGCTCTTTTGAGATGCTCTCAGTGGGCTGAAACGGTTTGCATTCATGATCATGCCTTGTTTCTGGAAAAAGTTCACAAAAGGGAAAGCCAGCCACTGAATAATGAATGCCTTTATTCTACATATCGAGTTTATTATGGGCTGGCTCCACAAGTCTTGGGGCTTCCAGGGTTTTCTAAACCACAGAAGGAAGCCCGCTACTCTGGGGCTTGGAAAAATTGGTAGTGGGGAAAAGTGAGAATCACCTTCCCAACACGCACGACAGAGCTTGGGTACCCCGGCACCTCAAGCTCCGGTCTCCGTCCCCTTCCCCTGGCCCGCCCCCGCCCCACGAGGCTGGGGCCAGCTCCGCCTCCCAGTCTTGCCCCACCCCTTCTGTAGCCCCGCCCACGGATGCTCGGTCCTTAGTGGGTCCCGGGATAGGGGAGGCCAGGGGCGGGGCTCACCCCTTGCCCTCGGGTCTCCCAGGCTCCACCAATCAGCGAGCGCCCTGTTGGCCATCCGCCGCTCCAGGGCCCCTCCCTCTCCCGCCGGCCCCTGCGTCCCAGAATCCAAGATGGCGGGGTCCAGACGGAAGGGTCCCCGGGCTGGAGCGCGGCCGTTCATTTGCGCCCTGCTGCTGTCTTTCAGCCGATTCGTCGGGAGCGATGGCATGGGAGGCGACGCTGCGGCCCCCGGCGCCGCGGGCACCCCAGCCGAGCTACCGCACCGCCGCTTCGAGTACAAATACAGCTTTAAGGGGCCGCATCTGGTGCAGAGCGATGGGACCGTGCCCTTCTGGGCCCACGCGGGGAGTAAGCCGGGGCTGGGCCGGGGGCCGGGGGCCGGGGGCCGGGTTCCTTCCTTGCTTTCCGTCTCTTTGGTCCATCTTTCCAATGCCCTGCAGGGCCGAGGGTCAGCTCCAGTCCTGCACGCCACATGCGCTAGGGCAGGACTCCCCCCCTCCACGCAGCCCCTATTCCAGGTGCCCTGAGCAATTCAGGTTCCCGAATCTTCTCACCCAGCTTGTCCACCCACTTCCCAGTCTTCCCTTTCTTAATCTCATCAGTACTTTGTTTGATTCGGAGGTGTTTTGTTACTTTCTGCAGTTCCTTTGCGCTCAAGCCAGTTTCTGGGTGTCGCGTTACATTATACCCTAATGCCACGTCTCAAGGGTACACTTTGCCCGGCCCTGGCAATTGAGACCAGTTCCAGCAGCCTCCTTCTGCTTGCTTGTTTTAGGGAGTTAGCAGTCACTGGTTAGTTAGGTTTGTACCCAATTTCCCGAATGCTCCAAGATAGCATAGAGTCTTAGAGTGATTTTTTAGGTCTTCAGATGTCGCTCTTAAAATGTTGAGATTCACCATAGATTTGCCTCTCAGTTGACGGCGTGCGTAGTCTCTGGTATTTATACTATGAACTTTTATTAGTGTCTCTAGTTAGTACAGGAGATAAACTTTTCGTATTGATTGTTTCTGAACTTGGGACTAAGAACAGTCAGTCATATCTTCTCTGCTTCAAGTTTTGTGCACTCTGACACAGACGACAGGACTGTGACTGAGCAGTGCACTGGTGAAAACGTATCTACACTTTGGAGTGCTGATGTGTCACTGCTGAGCAAAGAATATCAGTAGCACTTGTCCTCCCGTAAGCTCTTCAGAGACTGTCAGATACAGCCACTAAAGCAAGTAGTAAATACCTTCTATTTTTGTGTGCAATTAAGGGATCATTTATAGAAAGCTTTTATGTGTCATTGGGGATTGTCCAGTGACTGAAACAAAATGCTTCATTTCTAGGAAGTAATTGCTAAATAGAAAGCACACTTCCCAGAAGGGCCATTTTCCTCATTAATGCGCAGTTATCAGGTGTAAATTTCATTGGACTTAATGACCGAGTCATTATGTAGTTGAAACATTGCAATTATGCTGTTACTCAGTTCATTTATTATAAGCCTTCTGGGCTCGTGTTATCAAGATGACATTGCTCTGAATGTACAAAGATGGTGGACATGATACCAAGCACAGGTTTTCAGATCTTCCATTTCTGGTTTTCTTTTGGAAATGATGGTGGGTTCGTCTGCACCTCTCCATTTGGCCTGTCAGCTGTTCTCTATCTTTCCCGTCACAGTCAGGCTTCAGCAAATTCAGAATGTTAATCAACTACTGAAATTAGTTATCTTCACTCTCTTTCACGGAGCCACATACAATCTTCTGCTGTGAAAGAGGTCAGGATAGAGGGCTGGAGTTGTAGCTCGGTTGGTAGGGTGCTTGCCCAGCATGCGTCAAGCCCTGGGTTCAATCCCTAGCACCCCATAAACCGGATGTAGTGGTTCACACTTGTAATCCTAGTACTGATTACACTGGGAGGTGGAGGTAAGTTCAGAAGTTCAAGGTCATCCTTGGCTGAGTTTAACTTCAGTTTGGGCTGAAAATAGAATGTGTGTCTAATTTACCCCAATGCAAATGTGTGGCTAAAGTATTCTGCTGTTTTAGTCATGACTGGGTCTGTCTACTGACTTAGACACTCACTGGTGTGGGTGGCATGGAAATCCCCTCTTTTCATGGTTACTGTAATTTTTAATCTTACTCTTCTATTGATGCTGTGTTCATTTTTCTCCCTTTTCATTTATCCTTGCAATCTATCACTTGAAACAAACAAACAAAAAAAATGGGAGAAACTTAGGATTTAGTTTATACACACCCATTACATTCAGCCCTAATTAGGATCACATAGGTGATATTTCTCTTTTATAACTCTTATGTCATTTTGTACTGTCAGTATCCTTAGGTTCATAAGGGCAAGAAATGATAGTCATCTGTAACTGTTGATAACTCTCAAAGCTCTCACCTTTTTGAGCTGTAGTAGGCAGCCAGGCGTCTCCTGTATTGATGGAACAAGGTCTGCAGACGACAAAGTCTTCTGTTTCTCTGTCCAGGGCTTTTTCCATAATGTTCTACCTCACCCTTTTAGTGAACCAGTGAGTACACTAAAGTATCTCAGCTTTCTTTTCCTCCCTATAAAGTGGTGGTATTACTGCTGTTCTATTTCTTAGCATAAATGTCAGAATGGTTACAAGCTAAGAGAATATGTTAGAATTGTTCAAATTTAGGCCTTTTAGGCATCTTAATAATCTTCCAATAGTAAGAGGATTGAAGGACTCATAAGCATATTTTGTTTTATGGTGTCTCAGTTTATTGAATTTTGCAGAGACTGTCATTTTTTTATGGACTGGAAGTTTGTTCAGAAGTCTGTTAGTTCTGCTTTTCCAGCCTCACGAGATGATCATTAGCAGTTTCGATCAATGACATTGTTGTTTTTTTTTTTGTTTTTTGTTTTTGTCTCTGAGGTCCTGGGAGTCCAACACCGGGCCTGTGAGTGATAAGACAAGTACTTTTCATTGATCTGTGTGCCAACTCCTCAATGTATTTTAAAATTAAAACCTGCTCACTGTTATTTTAGATATGATACTGTTATTTAGATATGATATAGTATAATGTAACTTTTAGATGCACTGGAAAACCCCAAAAATTGTGTGCCTTACTTTGCTGTGATGGTTTGAAACTGAGCCAGCAATATCCCTGTGCAGTACCTATGTATAGTTGTCCATACTCAGTGCATACCAATGACCTGCTAAAGATCCAGCAGTCGTAAGTGGCTGGATTGGGACTTAGGCCAGCTACTCTTTTGATAATCACTTGTTTTCTCTGAGAGAAAACCAAACTTAAAGAACTGCTTACTAAATTAAAATTTAGTTGGCCCTCTTCCTGGGAAAATGTATATATGCAGGATATTTTGCTTATGATTTTGGAGAGTTTAGAGAAGTTGTACAGCCTGACCCCTTTTTTTTACAGATGAACACATATGATGAATCTAATAGAACAGAGAAATGATTTGTTCAAAGTCACTGCTGAACTTGATTCCTAGTGGTTGGTTCTAATAAATTTTTTTTGTAACATTATTACTGTATATATAGAGTTTGTAATATGTAACTGGTAAAACACAGACTTTTAATATTGGGCAAATTTGGGAGAATTTTTATTAAAAATAGATTATGAAAATCAAACAGTTTGCCTTTTTTAATTAAAAGTTCATACAATAAGCCAGGTGGTGGTGGCACACGCCTTTAATCCCAGCACTCAGGAGACAGAGCCAGGCGGATCTCTGTGAGTCCGAGGCCAGCCTGGTCTACAGAGTGAGTTCCAGGACAGGCACCAGAGTTACACAGAGAAACCCAAAAAAAAGAAAAGTTCATACAATAACACAATGTATTCTGATCACCTTTTCCCCTCCCCACATCCTCCTTACCCATCCAATTCTATGCCTTCTCTCTCTTTAGAAAACAGATAAATAAAAAAACAAACCGGAATTTTTTTTAAAAAACACAAAAAACAAAACAGAAAAACACAAAATTGGAAACCATAATATACAAGCAAAAGTTTGAAGTCTTGATCTCTTCCTTGGTCTCCGGGACTTGTACTATGTACTATGTGGGTGTAGGTTTGCAGGTGCAGTTCTCTGTTCAAAAGACAAAAGAGATGCTACCTCTTTAACATTTCAGAGACATAGCTGGAGCATGAAGCGGTCTCTAACAAAGTTCTTCTGTATGATAAGAACGTAAAATGTGATCTCTAGCTCTGTGTAGCAGGTCAGTGGTAATGCATTGAATTCTGCATAATTATAACTTAAAGCTTTTCTTTTCTGATTTCTACCGTAGATGCTATTCCAAGTTCAGATCAAATTCGAATAGCACCATCATTAAAAAGCCAAAGAGGTTCGGTGTGGACAAAAGCAAAAGCAGCCTTCGAGAACTGGGAGGTGGAAGTGACGTTTCGAGTGACCGGAAGAGGTCGAATTGGAGCTGATGGCCTAGTACGATCATTTCTGTTGCTTGGACGAGTATAGTTAGTTGCATAAGCCGCTGGCCCCTAACTCTTCCCTCTGTGTATTTCTAGGCAATTTGGTATACAGAAAATCCAGGCTTAGATGGACCTGTGTTTGGATCCGCTGATATGTGGAATGGTGTTGGAGTATTTTTTGATTCTTTTGACAATGATGGAAAGGTATATTTATTGTTAAAACTGTTAGCCATTTTGCATTTTAATGGTTTTGTTGTTGTTGTTTTTAAGCAGAGTTAGGCTGTGAGAAGGTAGCTTACTTGACACCTTAAATTTACTAATAAAGATCTTGGTTGATGTCTGAGCATGGTCATTAGTCTTGGTGGCAGAGAATCTTGCAACCAAAGCTTTGCAGACATGATTTTTTTGCATACTAATTTGCAGTCATGATGGAGACCTAGCTCTGAAAACCTGTTGGTGATTCACACCCTGTGTGTGCTTAGTAACGATGAAAACATCAGCATGAGTCTTTAGATGTGGGCAGTGAAGCCAATAGTGTTGAGGAAGCCATGGCAGTGTTCGGGTGCTAGGCATGACTGACCCTCACACTCAGCTTCTTGTTAATTACTTTTTGGTCAGGCCATTTTTCTATTGATGTCTTAAAAACAAAGTGTACTTACATGCCGAAACATTAACTTGTAGCTTGGAAGCTTTAAGACTGATGGTCTTCCTTTTGGCTAGTTGTTATTGCTTTTCAGAGGTTACTGCTAGCAATTTAAAGACATTTTAATGATGCACTGAAAGCTTAGGCCATACTATTTTAAAAATTTAAACTCTCTAGAATCTTAGCAGTAAGAGATTTCATAGCAAATGAAGAATGATGACATTTTCTATGAAAGATACTAAATAAATATATTCTCTTTACTTTTAGAAAAATAATCCTGCTATAGTAGTTATAGGCAACAATGGACAAATTAATTATGACCATCAAAAGTAAGTGTGTTTTGCATTATTTCTTATTTCAACTTTTCTTTGGAAACTTCATGAAATAAATCTCAACACTTTCCAAATGTAATAAGATTTTTTTTTCTTGAGCTGTTATATTGTAACTCAGTGGAAAAGTCTACTTTTGTGTCTTGAAGTTCTTTCTGTGAACCACACTTTCCATGTTTTTTGAAAGAGAGCTTTCAAAAATAAATTTGGGCCGGGCGGTGATGGTGCACACGGGAGGCAGAGGCAGGTGGATCTCTGAGTTTGAGGCCTGGTCTACAGAGTGAGATCCAGGACAGGCACCAAAACTACACGGAGAAACCCTGTCTCGAAAAACCAAAAAAATACAATAAAATAAATTTAGCTTTCACCAAACTAATGAGTGCCGAGTCTGTGCCACTGTTTCACCTTTAATTTATATCACTTTAAGACTGTTGGCATTACAGTCTAGGGGTGTGGGGAGATTGCTTATCCACGCCTGGCTCTGCTCCTTCCCTCCTTGGTGACTGCGGTGCTGGTAGTTTTTTACCGTCCCTGGCGGACTGGTTTTAAACAGAAGTGTCTAGGCCGCTTCCTTGAGATTAACTTCAGCTGGCTTGGATGGAGTTGACAGACTTGGATCTTTATGAACTCCACAAGGGCCTGGGGATGGAGCTCAGGAGGAGAGCACTTGCCTGGAAGTGTAAGACTCCAGGCCAAGTCTCAATACCACAAAACAGAAAGTAAACAGTGAAGTCCCCCTGAATGATTTGGATGCTGTCTTCATCTCCTAATAGCATATCCTCCCTCCCTTCAGCACCCAGTGGCACTGGGCTTCCCTTCCAGTGTCCCCAGAGTTCTGACAGGAAAGGCCTCTCTGTCTTCTGACTGACACAGGCCGTCATAATCTTCGCTGGAACTTGATTTGTTTTTTTGAGACAGGGTTTCTCTGTGTAGCTTTGTGCCTTTCCTGGGACTCACTTGGTAGCCCAGGCTGGCCTCGAACTCACAGAGATCCGCCTGGCTCTGCCTCCCGAGTGCTGGGATTAAAGGCGTGCGCCACCACTGCCCGGCGGAACTTGATATTTTTAAATCTTCCTGAATCTTAAATACTAAAAAGCCTTTTTTTTTTTTTTTCTTCTCTCTCTCACTCCAGTGATGGTGCCACTCAAGCCTTAGCAAGTTGTCAGAGGGACTTTCGTAATAAACCCTACCCTGTCCGGGCAAAGATCACCTATTACCAGAAAACATTGACAGTAAGTGTCAGTAACCAGATAAGCAATACTCTAGTGTGACTTGTCTTTGGAACTCTTGACGGAAGTTAAAGTACTTAAACATGAGTATCCACGCATCTGTATGCATAGCCCTGAGAACAGAAGTAAGTGTGTCATCTGGGGTGTGTGATTTCCTGTAGTACAGCTTTGCCAGTATGTTTCTGTTTGGTTAGAGGGGGTTTAAGCCCCAGCTCGAAGATACCATAAGCACATATCCAAGTCTTCAGGGTAGAAATATGAGTAAGACAAAGGCCATTCTCCCTGAAGAGCTCGTAGACCGTAGAGGAAACACGTAGCATCCCTGTGCTGTGTGACAAGGGCTATGACCCAGTGGTAAGGAATTGTGAGCTTGGAACCTGGACCCTGAGAAATGACCCTGGGGAAGGTCTGCAAGGGCTTGAATTGAGATGCACCTCAGAGCAGGAATAGGGAATGTATGTATGTTCCAGCCACAGAAAGCAGACAGGGCCTTGAAGAACTGAACATTTGAGAGAGCAAGTCGTTTGCTGTAGTGTGAAGACAGAGAACATCTCAGAAGTGAGGTGGAAAGGCTGGCAGTAGCCATCCTGTGAGGAAGTTTTTAAGAGAGTTGGTGTTCTCAGCAGGAAGGGAAATGGTGGCATTTGCAGTTTCACCAAGTGACTTAGGCCCCAGAGTAAGCCTTACAGTGATGTGGTGGGAACTAAAGGTGAGATGATAGAGGCTCCTTGATGCATAAAGCACCGCGCCCGGTGCTTTGTACTTTAAATGCAGCTTTTCAAACCGCTCTGTGAGCTACATCTCTCCATTTGCAACGTGGAGACATTGAATGTGAGAGATTTTAAGTAACTTGAACAGAAGTGTGGTTTGAACCAGCTCCATCTTATTATCTGCAGGGCTCCGCTTGCTGCCTGACCTGAGGTGATAGATGCCAGAAGGAGGGGAGAGAGAGATGAGCAGTACTGTCTGTTACATATGCTAAGCTAGGATAATGCAGAGCATTTGTATTCCTGCTGTATGATCTATTCACAATGATCATGGCTCCCTAAGGCTTTGCAAGAGAGGAACTTACTTCACTGTAGAAAGATTGTTGAACTATCAACATTTTCTCTTTTTGAGCCTTTGACAAATAATGGGTAAGAAATTCAAGTGAATGATCTTACTGGGTAATGATGGTTAGTGGATGAGTTTATTTCAAATTACCTTTGTAGGACTGAGGAGATGGCTCAGTGGATAAAGAACTCACCATGCAAGCCTGAGAGCCAGAGCTCAGATCCCAACCTATATAAAAGCTAAGAAAATGTGGCCACCTGGAATCCCAGCACTCAAGAGGCAGGGCAAGATGGCTAGCTGGTCTAGAGAATCACTGAGCTCTGGAATCAATTTAGGAATCCTGCCTCAATAAATAAAGGGGAAATTGATTGAGGAAGATACCCAGAGTCAATTTCAGGTCTCCATATGATCACACACATGCAAGCATGCATACACAAACACACACAATATCCATATACAAAAAGAATTATAACAATAGAAGGAAGCAAGAGTGAATATTATTAATCACAAAATGCTAAAATTTATTTTTAAATGTGTCATAAGAATCTACAGCTGTTGTATGTCTTCCTAGGTCATGATCAATAATGGCTTTACACCAGATAAAAATGATTATGAATTTTGTGCCAAAGTGGAAAATATGATTATCCCCACCCAAGGGCATTTTGGGATATCTGCTGCAACAGGAGGTCTTGCCGGTAAATCTTACCTTCTTTTCATATTGAAAACTTGTGAATGATTCTTACTGGTAATAATAGTATGTTTAGGGTATATGTGGGGGACCAGCCCCCACTTTTATGACCAATATACTCAAGCAGGGAGAAGTGAGGAATATGTAGATAGAAATATAGAGGAGAGAGACAGTTAGAAACACAGGATAACTCAGGAGGGCCTGGGTCAAAACCCACCAGCCCCTTCTGTCGCTTCTAAAGGGCTTTTAAAGGAATGCCAAGGGGTGGAGCAAAGGACTTCCCCCAGCACAGCCAAGTGCAGACCATCCCAAACACCTGGTGACCATGCACATGATCAGGCTGTCCCCTAATGCAGCCCTGCTGTGTAAAGCAAGCTCAGATCTCACTAGAAAACCATTGTGGGCTCCCACAGGTATATAGACTCGATTCCATTACACTCAGATCTCTTTGGAGCCTTCCCATGGCCCGTTCTACCAGTCTCTGGCTGTGTTGGAGCTGCATGGATATAAATTACACCATTCATTTAGGCACATTTTGTAGTGAAGGGGACATATTTAAAGTTGAGGATATAAAAAGTTAATTCCTAAGTGTTTTAGGACTCTTAAAAGTTACTGTATCATATACAAATGGCTTTGGAAACCCAAGGAAATATTATTTGGGGTCAAACTTTAAATGAAAATAATTGCTATTATTTTCCATGTATGTTGATAAATGAAGTTCCTCCACTTCAATACTGCTTTGTACTCATATGACACATTACCATTTTAAATACTTCTAAAGCTATAGATTGTTCTATACAACCCAAGCAAAGACAGAGGAGGTCTATATCCCCATTTTTTCAGGTGTTACCAAATCCAGATGAAGGCAGTTTCTCAAGGTCTCACAGTCTCCCCCAGGAAGTCCTGGTCTGGATTTGTGATTCCTGACTGTTGAGCACATGCCCTGTCCTCCAGTTAGCCAGTCTTTAGTGCATCATGTTCTGTTTACCTGGCTACCTCTTCAGATCCCCCAGAGAGGCAGAAGGAGAAGGATGCTACACACTTGAAATAAATCACTCCACACCATGGACGCAGCCAGCCAGGATGGGCACGGCAGTTCACTGCTGTGAGGTCCCATCTCCTTAGTTCCTGCCGTTAGCTCAAACAACTTGATATTAATCTGACCTTACATGGTTTAGATCAGATAGAAGTATCATTCTCATCCAGTTGAGAAAAGCCAGAGCTGGTGTGAACCAAGGGAAAGGCACTGGAAAGAGGTGGACAGGTTTTGTGCACTTGGAACAGGACTTCCTCCGTGCAGGAGACTGTGGGAAAGCGTAGGAGGACCCTTCACCTGTCAGACACCTACCGTTCACTCACTTCGCTCCAGTCAACAGTGCAGCACGTGCTGACGGGGGGTCAAAGGTCTAGAGTAGTTCTGAAGTCAGTCTTTGATGAGTAAGAAATACCTGCCAGGTAAATTCACAACCACGAAACAACTGCTTACAGCATTTCTTGAACCTTTTTTAAATTTGTAGATGACCACGATGTTCTTTCTTTCCTGACTTTCCAGTTAACTGAGCCTGGAAAAGAGCCAGTGAGTATACCTTTATCCAATAGTTAATTTCCAGTTTTCAGTGTTACCGAGCTGTGGTTGTGAGAAGACTGACGTCAGTCTGGGTCTTGTTTCGGTCACTGCCATCTGGTCTTGTATAAGTTCCTGAACCTCTGGAGCATGTTGTTGATGTTGTTCAGTGGCCACCTCTTGATTTTGTCAGGGTTAAGTGAGTCACGTGTGCTTATAGTGAATGCTCACTAAATGGTTGTGGTGACTGTGATTTGGGGTGTTATTATTAAAACCAGAACAGATTAGCTGTAGTTTGAGTAAAGGCCAAGCTTCAAGCCAGTGATGGAGGGGTGAGCTTGAGAGGAAGGACAGGCGCCAACATGTCTCACAAGTCCCTTCCTTATGACCTATTCTTCCTCTGAAAAAGCCGACGCCAGAAAAAGACATTTCAGAAAAAGAAAAGGAGAAGTATCAAGAGGAGTTTGAGCACTTCCAACAAGAACTGGACAAGAAGAAGGAGGAATTCCAGAAAGACCACCCTGACCTCCAGGGGCAGCCGGGTAAGTTGTAGCTGGGGTGGTTTTGCAAGGACACTCTCCTGTCTGCCTCGCCTCTGCTGTCTCAGCAACTCAGGAGCTGCTGGAACGGTGGGAAAGCACGTCCTGAGTCCTTCAGGGTCGGAGAGCGGCTTGTGAGGTGTGAATGAAGCTCCCCATAGCTGTGTGAGTGACCGTGAGCCACTGTGTTGGCTCTTGGTGAGGGTGGCGTTGACACTCCACTACTGTGTTCTCTCAACTAAACAAATGAAAAACAATACAGCGCTGCCCTCCTGGGTAGGTGCTGAATAAAACCATCCAGGATCTCCCTCTCCTTCCAGTGTTACACAGTGGCCTTTATTGAGAAGTTTGGACAGTGTTAGGCACTTATACAGTGTATTGGAATTGTATCACCCCGTTTCCCTGTGTTACTTTGCTTTCCCTCTGAACCCCTTCTTTCCAGCTAGTCCAGTAGTGTCCTTAATTGAAGAAAAGGACGCCCTCTTCCCCAGCACCTTCCCTTACTACCAAGGATCCCGGACTTCAGTGGCAGAAATCTTTTAAATGCTAGTTTAAGCCAGAGAAATTGAGACCTTATATGTTGTTACAGTTTCAACAATGGAACAGCGTGAAGGCCAGCAGACCAGCAGACGACTGCTTAGTGTCTGCTGTTTTATGTCTGTCTGTTCCCATCAGCTTGAATGATAGAGACTTGCTTGATGAGGCCTGTGTCTTAGCATTTGAGCGCTTTGTAACGTATAGTTCTCAGTGACCAGTGTATGACAAACATCGTGTCATTTGTCACCATTCCCTGAAGTTGCTTGTAGAAGGTGCGTAGATACAGTTGGCTGTTGACAAGTATGGGTGCCCCCCAAGCGTCACTGCATGGAATATTTTTTTTCACCCCAGAAAGTTCTCTGATTCCGTAAACCACTCTCCACATAGCCTGTCACTGTTTTGATTTCTGTTACTCCAGATTAGTTCTCCTGAGTAAAATTATACAATATATATAAAACAGAAATTTATTTTAAGTGAAAAAGTTCAGATAGTAGTTTGTAATAGTAATTTAGGAATTACCAAAATAGTAATTTAGTCATGACTGAACTGTTTGGAAGTTTATACCTCTGGTTGGTAGTGTTCTGGCATATGTCAGCACTTGGCCTGTTACAATATTTTAAAGCTCCAGGTCTGTAGAGGATTGTGATGACTGTAGTTTGTGATGACTTTTCAGCGGATGATATATTCGAGACCATAGGAGATCGCGAGCTGAGACAGGTCTTTGAAGGACAGAATCGTATTCATCTGGAAATCAAGCAACTTAACAGGCAGCTGGATATGATCCTTGATGAACAGAGGAGATACGTCTCTTCCCTGACAGAGATCTCCAGGAGAGGAGCGGGGTCCGAGAGGCAGCCTGGGCAGGTGAGCTTTCCAAGCCAGT
Source organism: Peromyscus eremicus (assembly GCF_949786415.1). Classification (NCBI taxonomy): domain Eukaryota; kingdom Metazoa; phylum Chordata; class Mammalia; order Rodentia; family Cricetidae; genus Peromyscus; species Peromyscus eremicus. The sequence goes on along the minus strand of NC_081435.1, from coordinate 53,693,945 downwards.
GCTCCAGCCAGAGGAGAGTCAGCGTGACCAGTGCATGCTAAGCTGCTTCATCTTGTTTCCCTCCAGGTCTCTCAGCAGGAACTGGATACAGTTGTGAAGACCCAGCATGAGATTTTGAGACAAGTGAATGAGATGAAGTAAGTAGACAGCAGTCATGTTTGAGTGTTCGTGTCCTAAAGGAGCTCGTGTGCCTGCCCCTCCCTGTCCTACAGGAGCTCGTGTGCCTGCCCTCCCTGTCCTAGAGGAGCTCGTGTGCCTGCCCTCCCTGTCCTAGAGGAGCTCGTGTGCCTGCCCTCCCTGTCCTAAAGGAGCTTGTGTGCCTGCCCTCCCATGTCCCTTCAGGAGGGCAAGCTGTGCATCCTGGGGCCGGGTTAGAAATAAAAGAATATATATGCAAACTGCAAACATCTAGATTTTAAAAATCATGATAAGTTGAAAAAGGGGGAGAATGCGTCTTTAAAAACAAAGAGGTTTGCTGTAGCGACTTGAAACCAGGTGTGTGCCTGTCTTTGGAAATTATGGGAGTGTGGAGTGAGCTGTCATAACTTCGTGAGACATACTGGGGTAGAAGGACATTTACTATGGAAACAGGCACACTTGCTCCAGAACTTCCTTCTGATTCCATCCTCTGCCCTATGTCAGACCGCATAGACGCCTGACTGATACATCTCTAGTGAAGATGGCTGACTTACAGATAGCCAACCTTCTCAGGGTCTGAGACAGAGACCCCGACCCCAGCCGGTGTGTGTTTTCATAGGCTCATGCTTCAGTGTTCCCACCCAGTACAACCCTCGACAGGAGAGTGTCAAAGTGAGTTTATAAGAGCTGAACAACCCTACAGGATGAGGTTAAACAGGAGATAAGGACTGAAAGGACTCCGCTGACAAGAGGAAATCTGTATTTTGTTCCTTAGCATTTAAGAAACATTTTTATTGTTGGCTCACAATTCCCAAGTGAATACTTGCCCTGTTCAAATAGTTTAGCTAAAGGAATAGCTTTCCTTTAGAAGTCTATTGTATAACATAGATTAATAAAAATGGGTTAATTTAAGATAGAAGAACTAGATATAGTTAGAAGCCTGAGCCATTAGGCCAAACAGTTTAAATAATATAAGAGTCTGTGTGTTTATTTTATAAGTGGGCTCCTGGACTGGCGGGGTTGGCAGGAGCTGGAGAGAAAACTCTCCAGCTACAATAGTATTTTTTTATTTTGATACATAAGTATCAAAATATAAAGTATATGGGTGGTTTTACCTATATGTATGTCTATACCATGTGCATTACAGTACTTTCAGAGGCCAGAAGATGGTGTTGGATCCCATGCAGCTGCAGTTAGAGATGGTTATGAGCCATCATGTGGGTGCTAGGATTGAAACTCAGGCCCTTTGGAAGAGCAGCTAGTGCTCTTAACCAGAGCCATCTCTCAAGCTCCTTATTTTTATATGAGTCTGTTCTGTGTCTTCCATTATTAGTGTACTTATCATTTCTCCTGTCATGCTGTCACTCACATCCCAGGGCTCAGTGGCAGCTCTGCGGCCTTAAGTCTGAGCAGTGCAGTCATGTCTTGCATGGAGAATGTGTCCTAAAGTCAGTATGGAAGAGTGGTGCACAGGGTCAGGAGACTGTCAGACATTCCTTCCTACTTGACTGGACAGTGCTGGTTGTTGGCTGCCTTCCTGTTGATGTTCTGGGCGTGTACCTGAGGGCCATCTGATAGGAACACAGGAAGATAGAGGTGCAGTGCGTTTGTGTCTGGAGTCCCTAAGACCAACAGATTCCCTGACTTGCCAGAAGTACTCAGAGAATTCAGAAAGCTGCTGTGAATCTGGCCATGGTTTGTTACAACAAAAAGAAACACAGTCAGCCGGGTGGTGGTGGCGCATGCCTTTAATCCCAGCGCTCGGGAAGCAGAGCCAGGCGGATCTCTGTGAGTTCAAGGCCAGCCTGGTCTACAGAGCGAGATCCAGGACAGGCTCCACAGCTACACAGAGAAACCCTGTCTTGAATCCTCCCCCCCCCCCAAAGAAACAGTCATCAAAGAACAGTGGCATGTGAGTAGAGTGCAGGAACACCCGGAAGCTCCCTCTGCCCCTCCCAGCAGCCTCCCAGCGCACACAGGGCTTGAATTACAAGTTTTTACTTTACTATGATTTCAAGGTGATAAGCATGCATTAAAAACGGTACTACAGATTTTGAACTTGATCTTTTCCTGTGCTGTGGTATGGTTATTGGTCTGATATGGCAACAGCAGGCAGTGGTGTCTAATCTCAAATCTCAGTCAGACACTCAGTTGTGAGGGTCAACAAGCAAAACTCTGCTATGCTGTCTGCTGAGCCAAAGTGTTCTGTGTGCTAGGTGTATTAACTGTGCTTTTCACTTAGTTTATGATAGCTTTATCCAGACATGATGCCCCATAAGTCAGGGGTAGTTGCCTAAATAGTGTGGGAAGCTCACCCAAGCCTTGGTGTCTAGAATTTCTACTAGAGGTCATTTACATGGGTAGGGAGCCCTGTGCTGACCTTCAGTAAGTTTTCCGTCCCTCTGGAGATCAGTCCTTTAAGGTTCCAGGTGAACAAAGCAGGCATCCTCACCTCGCAGTGTTTGTGTAGACCATCCAGACCTACCTCATGTTACAGAATCAAGCAGGACTCACAGATCCTCTCCTGGGAGCTGAGATGACATCAGGTCCAGCTTTACTCTTCGAAATACATATTTCCTTCCTAGGGTTCTCTCTCCCCTTTTCATTTCCTCTCCCTCCCCCTCCCCTCGTGCCCCTCTTTTCAGGCAGGGTCTCACTGTGTAGCTCCGAGTCGTCTGGCCTCAATCGCCAAGTACGGAGATGATGGGCATGTGCTCCTATGTCTGCCTGCCTGCCAGTTTGGTATTTGTTTTTCTAATGATCTGACGTGTTGAACTTAAAAAGGGGTAACCATTTGAAATTTATAGCTGCAAACCCAAACCCAAACCCTGTGTTTCAAAGGGACTTTGTGTTCCAGGAACTCCATGAGTGAAACGGTCCGGATGGTCAGTGGCATCCAGCACCCTGGCTCAGCAGGCGTCTATGAGACAACGCAGCACTTCATGGACATCAAGGAGCACCTGCATGTTGTGAAGAGAGACATCGACGGCCTGGTGCAGCGCAGCGGGGTAACGAGCTCCTCTGCGTCGGGGTTCTAAACTGTGCTCGCATTCTTTCCTAGCTGCCCATGGGTTCCAAAAACCTTGGATTTGGGTTTCCTAGGGAGAAAGTAGAAGCCTGTGTCTGCTCCTGCTCTTGTCATTACTTATTGGGCACCAGGCAATGAAAATATTTGTATTCCCATTTTAATGTCCTCTATGATCCATGTTTTTTTTATCTTGTTTGAGAATTTTTACATGGATATGAGGTGGGTCTTTTTCTTACTTTTTTTAATTGAAACTAGTTTTGTTTTTGTTTTTTAAGTATGATGTAGGCTGATTATAGTTTCCCCTCCCCAACTCCTCCAAGATGCTTTATTTGGTAACAAGATATGTCCAGCTGGAGCTCTCTCTCCCCAATCATTTGGGGAGCACACGTAGATCACCTTTGTATTTCTATCTATTTTAGGAAGCTGCCACTGTCACGGTTTCCATACAACCCCTCAGTGGCCCTTAGATTTAGCTGTCCCTCCTCACTTTTCCTCCCTCGACTCCATACATTGACAGGCTTCTAGTTGGTTTGCAGTTGCTGGACACTGTGAAGAGAGCAGCAGTGAATGTGGTTGAGAAAGTGTCTCTGCCATAGGATGTAGAGTCCCTTGGGTAGATGCCCAAGATGGTATACCTGGATCTTGAAGTACATCTATTCCCAGCTTCCTGAGGAACCACCATTCTAATTTCCATAGTGGTTGTACAAGTTTGCACTTCCACGAGCAATGGATGAGTGCTCCTCTTGTTCCACAGCCTTGCCAGCATAAGCTGTCATTTGTTTTATTGATCTTGGCCATTCCGATTGGTATAAGGTGAAATCTCAAAATATTTCCATGATAAAAAAGGATGTTTCATGTTTCTTGAAGTGTTTCTCAGCCATTTGAGTTTCCTCTTTTGAGAACTCACTGTTTAGATCTGTACTCCATTTTTTAATTAGGTTATTTCTATTTGTGATGTCCAGGTATTTTTTAGTTCTTTATGTATTTTAGATGTTAGCCCTCTATTGGATGTGTAGTTGGTAAAAAAAAAATCTTTTCCCATTCTGTAGGCTGTCGCTTTGTTTGAATGATGGTGTCCTTTGCCATACAGAAGCTTTTCAGTTTCATAAGGTATCTTAGTTAGGGTTTATATTGCTGTGAAGAGACACCATGACCACGGCAAGTCTTATAAAGGAAAACATTTAATTGGAACTGGCTTACAATTCAGAGGTTTATTTAGTCCATTATTGTCATGGCAGGAAGCATGATGGCATGCAGGCAGACATGGTGCTAGAGAGGTAGCTAAGAGTTCTACATCTTGATCTGCAGGCAGTAGGAAGAGACAGCGAGCCACTAGGCCTGGCTTGAGCTTCTGAGACCTCAGAGCCCACCCCCAATGACACACTTCTTCCCACAAGGCACTACCTACTCCAACAAGGCCATACATCCTAATAGTGCTACTCCCTATGAGCCTATGTGGGCCATTTTTATTCAAACCACCACAGTGAGGTCCAGTTATTATTATTGTTATATTATATGTGCTATTGATGTTTTGTTAAGAAGTCTTTTCCTGTGCCAATGAGTTCAAGATTATTCCTCACTTTCTCTTCTATCAGATGTGTTGTATATGGCCTTACGTTGAGGTCTTTGATCCATTTGGAGTTAAGTTTTGTGCAAGGTGATAAATATGGATATACTTGAATTTGTCTACATGTGGACACCCAGTTTGACCAGTACCATTTGTTGAAAATGCTGTCTTTTTTTTTTTTCCAGTGTGTATTTCTGGCTTCTTTAAAAAAAAAAAAGTCAAGTATCTGTACGTTTGTAGATTTATATCTGGGCTGTCAATTCTATTCCCTTGATCAATGTATCTGTTTTTATGCAAATATCATGCAGTTTTTATTACTATGATTCTGTTGCACAATTTGAGGTTAGGAATGGTAAAATTCCAACAGTTCTTTTATCATTCAGAAATGTAACTATCCTGGGTTTTTTGTGTTTCCATATGAAGCTGAAAATTGTCCTTTCCACATCTGTGAAGAATTACGTTGAATCTGTAGATTGCTTTTGGTTGGATAGCCATTTTTACTCTATTAATCCTACTGTTTCATGAGTGTAGGGAATCCTTCCATTGTCTGATATCTTCTTCGGTTTGTTTCTTCAGTGTCTTAAATTTTGTATGATGCAAGTCTTTTACTTGCTTGGTTACACTAAGATATATATATATATATATATATATATATATATATATATATATATATATATATTTTTAGGCTATTGTGATAAGTATTGTTTCTCTGATGTCTTTCTCAGTCTGTCATTTGTAATAATCAGAAGGTTATTGACTTTAGTGTGTGTTAATTTTATATCCTGTTACTTTGTTGAGAGTGTATATCAGCTGTAGAAGCTTCCTGGTGGAGTTTTTAGGGTCATTGTGTATATTTCTGGCTTAGTTAGGGTTTTATTGCTGTGAAGAGACACCATGACTACAGCAAGTCTTATAAAGCAAACATTTAATTGGGGCTGGCTTACACTTCAGAGATTTAATCCATTATCCTCATGGTGGGAAGCATGGTGGCGTGCAGGCAGCCATGGTCCTGAAGAGGTAGCTGAGAGGTCTACACCTAGATCTACAGGCAACAGGAAGAGAATGTGACAAGGGGCCTGGCTTGAGCTTCTAAACCCTCAAAGCCTGCCCCCAGTGACACACTTCCTCCAACAAGGCCACACCTCCCAATAGTACCATTCCTATAGGCCTGTGGGGGCCATTTTCATTCAAATACAACCATGGTATCATCTACAAATAAAGATACTTTGACTTCTTTCATTCTAATTTTATATCCCCTTCAGCTCTCTTATTGCTCTAGCTCAGACTTCAGGTACTATGTTGAATAGATGTGGAGAGAGTGGACAACCTTCTCTTTTTCCTGATTTTAGTGAAAATGCTTTGAGTTTCTCTACATTTAAGTTGATGTTGGCTGTAGGCTTGCTGGAAACTGCCTTTATTATGTTGAGGTGTGTCTCTTGTATCTTAGACATGTTGGGACTTTTATCACAAAGGGTGTTGCATTTTGTCAGAGGCCTTTTCTGCATCTTATGAGATACCATAGTGTTTTTGTTAATTATGTCATTTCATTCCCTGATTATGTTTTCACAGATTTCATTAATGGATTTATTCATATCCTCTTTAAGGACTGCAAACAAATTCCTAATAGCTGTTTTGAAGTCCTTGTCTTATGCTTCAGCTATATTGCATTTCTTTTTTTTCCTTTGGTTTTTTGAGACAAGATTTCTCTGTGTAGCTTTGCGCCTTTCCTGGATCTCGCTCTATAGACCAGGCCGGCCTCGAACTCACAAAGATCCTCCTGGCTCTGCCTCCCGAGTGCTGGGATTAAAGGTGTGAGCCACCACCGCCTGGCCTATATTGCATTTCTTAGGACCTACTTTAGTAGGGTTGCCAGCTTAGTGGAGACATACTTTCCTGTCTGTTAATGTGTTTTTATTCTGGTGTCTAGGCATCTGGGTTTGGGATGATTATGATTCTAGGTGTTGTCTTTGTTGGGTGAGTTTTCTGGTCCTTGGTTTCTGTTGCTCTCTCTAGATCATAGGAGTGTGCAGTGGCAGTACATTGTCAGCTAAGGAGTGCTTCTGGGTCCCTGGCAGTGTGGCCACTTGGTGTCCTCGGTAGACTTGTTTTCTAGGTGTTGGGAGTTGACATGCAGGAATGGGGATGGGCTAGAAGAGCTGGGGACTGAGAGGTTGGCAGGAGGGAGGAAAGCTAGGTTGTGCTAAGAGGATCTCTGGGGTCTGCAGTGAATGGAGGAAGAGGGAAGACTAGCCCCCTGCAGATGCTCTGCTACAGTGCGGGAATGAGGACTCTGGGGGATTTGAATTGGAGGACTAGAAGGAGAGTAAAAATCACCTTCCTGATTCCCTGGTGGGCATGGTCAGTGGGTTTCCAGGGAGAGAGAAGCTAAGTTGTTAGCCAGTGAGACAAAGGATGGGATGAGGAGGGAAGGCTGTAGGATATAAGGTGTTTTGATCAACCCATTCCCTACTCACCCCATCCCCCAGTGGAGGCCACATTCCTCCCCCAACAGCCATCAATAGCCACTAGGAGTTAAGCTGAGGTAAGACTTCATTAGCCCGCCCCCATTAGTACTGGGATTTTAGCTGCCTTGATCTTGAATATTCTTGAAGTCTGTGTTTTTAAAAAGCATATTTCTTTGGCATATTTTCTCCCAAGGTTCTGACCTGAACTTTTCTTGCTGTTTTGTTATATGTCACATCAGTTAGGTTTTTCTGAAACGAGGTAGAGTTAAATAAGATTGTGTGAGTGCTTTCCTTGCCTGGCTAGTAGCCTTGTGCAGCACACATTTGTAGTGTAGTTGGTCCTAATCAAGCTTAGAAGAAGCAGGAGACCCAACCCCTTGAAATGCGTTATATTTATGTCAGCAATAACAACATTAGCATGTCTTCTCAAGGTCATCAGTAGAGGGAAAACACTTAGTCTTCAATTCCAATCTTGTTTCCATTATTTTTGACACTCCCTTTCTTAACCATTTCTCTGTTCATGCCTTGAATCATTTTTGCAAATCTTGCTTAATAGTTTTCTTATTGGCCCTGGCTTTTCATCCAATCACTGTATTTTAGTTTTATTTGAAGGTATTTTCCCTCTGTGTTGCAGTGGCCAACTTGGTGCTATGGGTGGGTATGTCCTAAAAGCTATGCCTCATAGATGCAGCCGATTGAAAACTAATCCTAGAAGCCACTATGTCTGGGTGACTTCTTTGTCCCTGATGTTTACTTAGCCCCTTAAGATATCCTGCCTTCTGGAGACAGAAGGTGGACAGTTTTCAGAAGTCAGTCAGGTTTGGTGTTGTGAGATTGCAAAGGATTGTAAAAGGAAACAATTCTGTTGAAGTAGTCTGTTGATAATCATATAATTTATCGCATGAACTGGAACATTACGGAGCATGAAGTCCTGTGCTGTTATGTAGCTAGAGTTTTCCTGCCTGGCCCACAGTCAGGACAAATCTCTATCACCTGCCAGTCCCACGGCCGCTCAGACCCACCAAGTAAACACAGAGACTTATATTGCTATAAACTGTATGGCCGTGCCAGGCTTCTTGCTCACTGTTCTTATATCTTAAACTAATCTATTTCTATAAATCTATACCCTGCCACGTGGCTCGTGGCTTACCAGCATCTTCACATGCTGCTTGTCATGGTGGCAGCTGGCAGTGTCTCTCTCTGCCTTCCACTTCCCAGAATTATTCTCCTCCTTGTCCCGCCTATACTTCCTCCTGCCTGACTACTGACCAATCAGTGTTTTATTTACTAACCAATCAGAGCAACACATTTGCCATACAGAACATCCCACAGCACTGTTATTATGTCAGTACAGAAATTGGGAAGTGGAAGCAGCCAGGGCAGTAGGAGGCTGTGGGAAGCCTGTTCTCTAGAACCTTGAAGGGCACTGAAACCATCATTTGTACTGAAAGGGGTAGGGGTGGCACCAAGTTGGCATGAGGGGGAACCTTCTTATGTCAGCTGCTCTTTAAAAGATAAAGATTTTTTTTTTTTTTTTTTTTTTTTTTTTTTTGGTTTTCGAGACAGGGTTTCTCTGTGTAGTTTTGCGCCTCTCCTGGAACTCACTTGGTAGCCCAGGCTGGCCTCGAACTCACAGAGATCCACCTGGCTCTGCCTCCGAGTGCTGGGATTAAAGGCATGCGCCACCACCGCCCAGCAGAATTTTTAAAAGATAGAAAAGTTAAATAGGTAGAAAATATTTAGGGGAATGAGTATGAAAATACTTCTTTAACAGACTGAGTTCTATACAATTTTATATTTATGTCTTTCTAGGCATTAATTTGACTAATTACAATATAGGTTCTTTGCTTTGCAGCCAGCTAATGAAAAACCCAAATGCCCAGAACTGCCCCCATTTCCATCATGTCTATCCACGATCCACTTCGTGATATTTGTGGTGGTGCAGACGGTGTTGTTCATTGGGCTATATCATGTACAGGTAAGTCTCTTGATGACATTTGACCCTGCATGGTTTTGGATTAACTATTGTGGAATTCAATTAGGACCTAGTGCAGCTTTCACTCATGGGCAGTTCACCTCAAAGCGAACTTGTTTACTAGTCTCTTGGGTGTGCGTGTTTAGAGTGTGTTTATCTCAGTATTATTTTCTACTTCAGAGGGCATGATAGTTTAAACAATCCCATTCCTTTCCCAAGTTACGTATATAGATCTTCTGTTGGTTTTTCTTTTCTTTTTTAGGACTCAGCAAGAGCAGCCGCCAAAAAATTCTTTTGACCTTCATTTTCCTATATGTACATCATGTATGTATGTGCAAATGTTGTCTTCTGAGGGGATTTAGTATTTAAATTGCTTCCATAGGTCTAAGTTATTAAATTTTGTATAAAATAACTCTTGAAAACATTCATTTTTCAGTAAAAATAAATCTTAAAGACAACCACATTTTGTTCATAGTACACATGTCTTTAAATTTAGTGAGTTTCTGGTAGGCAGAGTGCAACCACTGAACAGGACTAATGGCAAGCAAGACATTAAACAGAGGCCGCTGTTGGCTGTGGGCATTGACCTCCCCGCCCTCTGGAGGTCTCTCTGTTTATATAAACACACTTGCCTTTCTTCCAGAATATGAGATCTAAACAAGAGCACCCTGTTCATGTGAGTCTTATAACCAAAGTTGTTTTTTAATGTGAGTGTTCTCTAACACAAGAATGGATTCTAGAGTCCTTTGGTCCCAACACAGCTCCCTCTGGGATCAGTAATTTGTCTGGGAGCTTTAAAGGCGACGCCGGGCATCAGAGCATTTAATGAAATGTTTCCCCCTCTTTTTTTTTTTTTTTTTTTTCGATACAGGGTTTCTCTGTGTAGCTTTGGAGCCTTTCCTGGAACTCACTCTGTAGCCCAGGCTGGCCTTGAACTCACAGAGATCTGCCTGCCTCTACCTCCCGATTGCTGGGATTAAAGGCATGCGCCACCACCCACCCGGTGTCCCCCTCTTCTTTCAATGTGTATTTCACTTTGAAAGGAAATTTTGGTGGAAAGTGAAGAACTGCTTTTTGCCTACGTCATTTAGGTGAGGACAGTCCTATAACGATGCTTTTAATGGGTATTTTGCCTGGTGGTGTATTCATTCATGATGGCCATTGTCTTGAATATCTTTGTTCCAATAATGTCCATTCAATATCACAGAAATAATTTTTAGACTTGTAACTTGTGGAATTCATTTCTTCCATTTTGTTGAACATGTAGTGTGGCTCTGCTAGCATGTCTCCAGCTATTTAAAGTCTGGGACAGGAAGCACCAGGACATTCTGGTTTACATTACTCTGGTTTGTGACTTCAGGGGGCTATGGCAGAAGAGCTTTGAGCGATTTGAGAGCAAATTTGTAACGTAAATACTTACCTGTTTCTCCTTTAAACGCTGGAAATCAGGATGTTGTGAAGCATCCACATCTGTTAGTGAATTAACCAGGAACATTAGGCTGGCAAGAGTTGATACAGCCACAGTTGGAGGTATTTGAGAAACCACCTATGACCTTTCTTTCTTTTCACAGCTGGCTAGACTTTCGCTGGCTTCGAGACAGTTTACCTATCTATTAAAGTACTGGTTCTCGTTTGCTATGGGATCCAGAGCACCACTGTTTAATAAGATTCGCAGCCAAATTGTTGTAAGTCTTCGTGAGTTTTCTGTCAACTGTCGTTTGCAGACTGGGCTAACAACCTAGCCTGTGTGAAGACTTTGGAAGAGCTCTGTGTGCTGTGGCGCTACCTAACTGGTACCACGTGTGCAGGCTCCCCTTGCACTTTATGCTGCCCTTCATCACCCCAGATCCCAGAAATTCTCACAGTGCACTCAGTGCCTGCACAAGACTCTGCAGCATAAAGTGCTCTTCACTCTCTCCTCTAGAGTTCACGTTTGGAAACTCATGTTCTCCAAGTGTCATCTCCCAGAACTTAATTAAAAATCCTCCAGGAAAAATGTCCAATTGCAGACATTGGGAAATCTTCTTGAGATAAAAGGCTGCCAGAGCCAGTATTGCAAAGCCCACAGTCCATGTGTGCCTGGACGTTAAGGGGATCCAGATCTGGGCAGGGTACATTTTGGAGGTTGAAGTCCGAAGGGAAGTACACTGGTCCTTCCTAATGTGATTGCAGCTAGCCATTGGAGCAGGAGCAGGAATCTTCTTACTTGTTAATTGCTTCAAAATCACTCTGCAAGGTCATCCACACAGTCTGTCTGTCTGTCTGTCTGTGTTTTCCTCAGAATCATTAAGTCGGAATCGCCTGAGCACAACCCTGCTCTGTGGGACACAATCACTGCCAGAGTTCCTCCCTTTCTGTAGTGTTCTGTGTAAAACTGGAATAGTTCACTTCTCACACCAGCAAGTATTTTACAGGTGCCTTGGATTAAAACACAATTTATTTTAAAACTTTAATGTAATTTTATGATGCCACTTTTAAAAGAAGTTGCAATTATGTAATTGCTGATAAGCTTGTATAATATGCTGTTTGCATTGTAATTATTTGAATGCTTTATTTAGCTTAAAACTTCACCTGAAGTCACAAACAATAAACCAGTGTTTGGTCACATTTTTAAGGCACTTCAGTGTTCTTCAGAGTATGGCCCATGGACCAGCCATTCAGTTCATGGAATGCTTCTTAGGAATACAGATTCCAAGGCCCCATTCCAGTCCAGCTGTGTCACAACTCAGGTAGGGCTTCAGAGTGTCCATTCCATTCCATAGACACCACAGACATAGCACACTGACAGTTGAGAACCACTAAAATGAGGAGTAGGAGAAGGGCTGTGATGGGTGTTTGTTTTGTTGGCTCAAAGCTGAGCTACGCACATTTTCACTGTCTTTGAGATGGGCAGCTCTGCTGGTTCTTCTGTGCTTGTTAGTGTTTGTTTTGCTAAGACTCTTTGTTCATCAGCAACTACACTAACCGGTTGTTAGCTGACTTCTGAGGTTGGCGCTTCAGTGATGACTTCAAAACTTGTAGAATCGTCTTTGGCTCATGGCAAAGCTTAAGCGTGCCCATCATGAAGCCTGCCTGCTGAAGCTGTGGCCTTCCTGATTGTCACCACCTTTTATCTCAGACAGCTGCATCTGTTGATAACTTGAGGAAAATGGGAAAGACTTGAATAAGGGGTCCCTTACCTGCTGCTGCAGAGAATCAGTCTTTGTAAAGAACTGATGGGTTGCTGGGGTCCGATTCCCTCGCAGGGCCCACGTGCTGGTTGGAGAATGGCGATGAACAAATAGTCCTTGGGAGTTTTGTATTTGTAAGATTTAGGGTGAGATCAGCTCTTGCAACTTTTTAAATCTGTATGTTGCCCTTTTTAAGGTGTTTCTTTTATGATGTTCAATTTTAAAAGGGTTTTCTATCCACTATCAATTTCAACTATATAACATTTTGTCAAGTTTTTTTGTTTGTTTGTTTTTGTTTTGCTTTTCTGATTGTTACTTGATGCTAGCTGGAATTCAGGAAATGTCAATGACCTTATTCAAATAAAAGAAATATTTTAGTAAATTGACTTTTTCCTTCATTGATTTGATGTTGGGGCCTAAGTGGCTATTTTCCAGATAGGTCCTGGTTTGAAGTTGTGTTTTATTTATTGGTGATCTGCACCCTGATGCTGTTTCCTTTCCAGTGGCTCACAAGCAGCTTTAAGAGAAGAAGGGTTATTCTTCAGCTTCTGATTCCCAGTTAGAGCATGTCATTTTGGGGAAGTCAAGGCAGGCACTTGAAACAGCTAGTTACATCCAGTCAGGACCTAGGAGATAATGAATGTATGACTGTTTGCTCATGCCCACCCCTGCCCTGCACTGAAGTCAGGAGATGCCACCCACAATCAACAGCCTTGCCACCTCCGTGAACACAGTGAAAACAGTCTCCTCCAGAAGTGTCCAAAGGTCAGATGTCAGCAATCCCTCATGGAGATGCTCTGCCCAGGTTATTCTTCTAGACTGTGACAAGCTGACAACTAAAACTGACCATCATACTGTCCTAGGTGGCCTGCCCTCCGAGGCATCAATGCCTGGAGAGAGAAGGTGGCAGGAGGAGAAGAGAACTAGAGATGGGTAAAAGTTCACCTTTGCCAGGGATGAAAAGCACGTACTAGTTAAAACTATGTATTTGGTGTTTTCTCCTGTTAATAACCAAATGCTGAAGGCCAGGAATGTAGAGCACTGATAGAACACCTGTCCAGCATTTGGGGGGGCGGGGGGC